>NW_010242084.1:3558-17121 GCF_000690775.1 Eurypyga helias | reverse complement strand
CCTCGGGGACACCCTCCCCAGCCCCCTGGGGATCCCCCGGGACGCTTGGGGACACATCTCCCAGCCTCTCAGCCCTGGAAACCAAGGGGGGGCCTGTAAAACGTGGGGGATGCACCCTCCCGCTGCTCTGCCCTGGAAACCAAGGGGCGCCTGTAAAACATGACAGGGTTTTGTCTCCCTTCTCCTCCTCCCCGAGGTCCGTGCCTTCCACCACGCCTTCAGCACCAATGACTGCTCACGGAACGTCTACATCAAGAAGAATGGCTTCACGCTGCACCGCAACCCCATCGCCCAGAGCACGGACGGAGCGCGGACCAAGATCGGCTTCAGCGAGGGGCGCCACGCCTGGGAGGTGTGGTGGGAGGGCCCGCTGGGCACCGTGGCTGTCATCGGCATCGCCACGAAGCGGGCGGCCATGCAGTGCCAGGGTTACGTGGCCCTGCTGGGGAGCGACGACCAGAGTTGGGGCTGGAACCTGGTGGACAATAACTTGCTGCATAACGGAGAGGTGAACGGCAGTTTCCCCCAGTGCAATAACGCACCCAAATACCAGGTGAGCGGGGCTTGGTGCGGCCTGGAAGCTCCACCATGTGTGATGGCGGTTGGCCATCGATGACCTCCTCCCTTGCGCGTCCTAGCTGTCTGCTGAATTGGTCCTAAACACCCACCTAAGGGTCTTTTCGCCTTCCCTGCAGAAGGCAAACGACTGTGCCTTGTGAGGCCTTTCCCCCTGCATTTACTGCTTCCTCAGGCTCTGTGTGGTGTTCAGCACACCTGACCCTCAGGTTTCTTTCCCGGTTTTATTTCAAATACTGAGTGTGAAGCGTGTACCATGGGCGTCTGCTTAGACACCATGTTGCTTGCTGAAACAAAAGCTGAAAAGGCTCTTGCAGCCTTCTGAAGTAACGGCGTGCCCCACAGCAAGGTGAACGTCTGTGGTATTTTACCTCTTTGTTGTACAGTGGTGTGAGCTGAGGTTAGCGCTTAGGTAAGAGCCTTCCTGCAAAAACCTGCGGCACTGCTGAGTGCTGCTTGTTGGCTTGCTGGCAGCGTTCCTTTAGGTGACATCCCTTGGCTGGGATGTGATCTTCAAATCCTTTCAGGTTATTGAAGAGCAGGTGCTGTTCCACCTTTTTGTCACTGTAGAAGTGTTTGTTCTTCTGACTGCTCACATTTTGACTGCTGGTTTTCCTCGCGTTACGGTTCAAGCTGTACGTGTTACAATTTCCATCTCGTGATGCTGTGGCTTTGTTATGAGTATTGGTTTATGTTTCAGTTGTGGGTGATGATCTGTGATGTAACTTGTATCCGATACTCCTAAATTTCATGTAAAGGTTCACTGCCAAGCACTTAATTCTTTCTGAAGGTTATACCTGCCATTCTTGCAAATAATACCTAAAATTAGTGTAATTAAAGAATTTTAGATCTCTTTCCATTTGCATGTTCCTTAGCATGCAAATTGGGTCGGCACTTTCCAGGCTTGACCCTTCGTGGTTGCTTTCTGCTGTCCTTGTCTAGGCCTTTCTGCAGCAGCAGGGCGAGGAAAGGTTTTGAAGCCAAGAGTGTGGGGCCTCAGGAATGAGCACAGTTGCTGCTTCCTCTGTAGGAACTGGTCAGAGCTCGAATCGCTGTGCCTTTGGGGGAGTATTTTGTGTTTATTAAGGCACGTACAGCGATCTGCTCACAGAACACACAGAGGAAATACACGTGTGTGTCAGTGTGGGTTAGAAGGAATATGTGTTGGCTGGAAGAAATCCCCGGCATCGGGGCTGGCTGGTGAAGTAGCAGAAGTTCGTGCGGCATCCTGCTGTGGTGTCTGGGACTTCTCTTTACTAGAGAAGTACAGGGAGCACCACACATGCCTAGAGCTGAGTCTCTTGCTGTGCTCAGCGTTGGTTTCACTCGGGGGTGTGTGTGTATATATAGGTATAAGGTTTTGCCTAAGTTTTGACCTGGTATTTCCTTCTGCCTTGGTGAGGGAATACCCCTGTCAGCCACAGCACCTGCACAGTAGTGTATTCTGGTGTGTTTACGTTGCACTTACATTTCTAAAACGAGTTCATTGTCTGTAAACGTGCTCCTCGCGGAGCCATTATCGCTCAGCCACAGCTAAACACACAGCTGGGGTAACTTGGGGGCCATTACAAAGTTTCCAGACCCGCAGTATTCTGAAGCACGTGGCAGGCAGTATGCTTGCTCCTGGTGCTCTTGCAAGGTTCAGATAAGAGGAGTTAGGTTTGTTATCGCCTAAGTGGTTAGATACAGGCTGCCCACTGCAGACGGCAGCAGAGGTACTCGGGATCCTAGCGCATTTGAGCGAAATTGAGAATTTCCCATCACAGAAGTCGTGAGAATCGGGGCAGCCTTGCTGTGCTGTACACGGGCTGAGCTGTATTTTTGTGTCTCCATTTGAATACGCTGACTCTCTGTATTTTTTTTATTCTCCCCTCCTGTTTCTGCTTCCAGATAGGCGAAAGGATTCGAGTTATCCTGGACATGGAAGACAAAACATTAGCGTTTGAGAGGGGCTACGAGTTCTTGGGAGTTGCCTTCAGAGGACTGCCAAAGGTTTGCCTGTATCCAGCAGTGTCTGCTGTCTATGGTAACACAGAAGTGACTTTGGTCTACCTGGGAAAACCTCTGGATGGATGACGTGGATTGTTTTGCTGGGACATCGAGATGTGGATGACTGGGAGGAGAAATCTGCATGTTGGTTAGAGGGAAACGTGTATTAGAGGAAAAACAAAAAAGTGTGGGTGTGTGTCCAAGAACCATCGAGGGAATCGCACGGAGTTCTGAAACGGAGGACCAGCCATACTTCAGGAATTGTTACATTTCCTCTTTCTACCAGGCCAGAAAAATCCTCAGGGTTGCAGTTGGTTGAGTGGGAAGCTGACACATGCATGTTGCAACAGATTTCCTTGCTAAGGTGGCAGTGCGTGACCTCAGATATTTAAGAAAGGATTTGGTACAAAACTGCTTAAGGAAGTTAACCCGAGATTTGTAAGTAGCGTGTTTTGTGAAAGACTCCCATTTTAAAACTGCTTGTTCCTTCCCTTCCCTCCTTTGGGCCAGCGTGGGTGCCGGAGGAGAGCGAGTTTGGTTGGGTTTTATTTACAGTTTTTAACATACTGAGAAGCGCGGTCTGCCTGGACTGCCCTTCTCTGGTATAATGATACAAAATGTGTGCAGCTATTTTTAAGTGTATTTTAAGGGGTGTATATATAGAGCACATTGAAAAGAGCAGTTAAAAGAAAGGGTTTGCTTTATTCTAACTGGGACATAATTTCTTAAAGGGGAAACCCCCTCTCCCACTACGTGACATCAGAAAATATACCTCGGACAGGTATATAACATCATGTCAGTGTACTTCTGCCGTATTGTAAAGCATTTTGGGATGCTCTTGTGGAGTACGGTGCTACGTTGGGTCATTTTCTGTGAGAGTTTCCATAGCTTTAGCAACAGTTTTGTTCTCCGTGGGAAACACAGAACGTTTTCCCCACGAGTTTCCTTTCACCGGAATTTGCAGTCCCCTTTAGGAAAGGAAGCCGCAACACAGCGGAGAGCTCGTCTTCCTTTCGACATCAAATACACTAACGTTCAAAAGCACTCTTAAGCTTTCTAATCACTGCTGCGAAGTGTTTCAGAATATTGAGGAAGGAGCATTCAGTTTCTGCATCCAGACCTTGTTTTCAACTTAAACGGCTCAGTAAGGCTTTAAGACTCAGCTGAACCTTTCTTCAATTCAAATAAAATCCCATGGTACCCAGGTGTTCACCCACCTGTTTTCAGTCAGGATGAGTAGGCCACCAACCCTTTCCTGGGGATTCTGGATCAGGTTCAATGTTTGGGCTTTTCACTTGCACCGTTTTTTCCAAAAGCTGTGTACAACCCCCGCTGGTGCGTGGGTGTGCAGGCATACGCTGGCTAGGGCGGCTGGGGAGCTGAGGGTTGTACTGAGGAGGGACTTCCTGGTGCAGCTGCTTTCCCCTGATGTTGGAAGATCCGCAGGGAGCCCCGGCAGAGCCGTTTTTTAATAGGGCATCGAAACCTTCAAGCCCTGCGGCTAGCCTGTCACTCGTTGCGTGTTGGTTGGGGTTTCTCAGGGCTGGCTGAACCATTTCAGAGTTGGGCATGCTTTCCAGAGAGGGAGAAGGAGATGTTTCTACAACCTCTTTTTGCTTTATTTGCGCTAGAGGATGTGAATTGCTTAGTACTGGACGCTGGCAATTCTCTGAGGATGGGAGAGAGAGGAATTCCTCAGACTGTTGCTCATCTCCCCCCTCATTACTCGAGTGACGTGAGGAGCGTGGTGCCAGCGAGCGAGGCTTCTGGTCTGCTGCTGCCAAGCTGTCCTTGGGGATGCTTTTTACCTGGTAGATAACCAAGTTCTGCACTGGAACAGAGTATGTATGTCATTACCCTTTAAAAGTATTTATTTGTTTTGTGTGTTGTTTATTGCTTTAAGGCAATATGGAGGTCCATTCCTCTTGGCTGTATTAAGCAAAATACGCAGTGAGAAATGATGTAAGTGGTGCTGGGGCGTGCGAGTACCTTTTGGAAGAATCTGTTACAAGCATTGATTGTACGAGACTGTAAAGGATGTATCTGCATAGCAGGACCCCGGGGTGAGAAGTAGGGAAAAAAGGAAACAAAACCCTGTCCAATTTCACAAAATAAAGTTGTCCCCTAGATGAATGTATTCTCAGTGCAGTCCTGAAAGGTGTGACCTCTGCGCTTGTTCGTGAATCCAATTAGATGCAAGTAAACCCTGAGAACTCCCGAGGAACTTTATCCACAAATTAAGATTGATTTCCATTCTCCAGACTGCGTCTTACCCCATCAGTAATCTCCCTCTAAATTAAAAGTGCTGAAAGTTGAACATTCCTTAAGGGTGGGTTGGGGGGGGGGCTCACTTATGTAAGATGATAACTTATTCCTGGAGACCAGAGCTGGCTGTACAAAATATTAAATAAACTCTGCCGTAATTCAGAAGGACGTACCGGTGTGTGGTGTGATGGCATCCGCGGTGTGGTGACGGCAGGAACGGAGCGGCGGTTTGGTGCATCGAGGAGGTGGAGGTGTTGGGACTGTGGGATTCGCCGCGCGACTCTGGGAAAGAGAGAATGTGATGAGTGCTTAACGAGGACTTGAAAACTCAGCGGTCTAATTAGCAGCGCTTGGGGAATTGCATCCTCTGAAACAAGGATACTCGTGCCTGACGGTGTGGGGAAAGGCTTTCCTGGCTGCTGGAGGTCTCCTGATTGGAACTGAGGTGTTGTGCTCACTGCTGTGGCTTCCCAGCTCTGCTGCTCTCGGGTCCTTCAGCCTTCCGTACGGAAGTTCGGTATGTCGCGGTGCTTTGAGGAAGAAGTAGGTGATTTTAAAGAAGTAGGAGATGGTGGTGTGGTTGTGAGCTCCGAGGCACTTTCCAAACTCTCTGCATCGAGAAGTTGCATTTAAGCAGTGAGTTTTTGGCTAACACCTCTGTGAGCCGCTTCAGGAGCGAAGCGGTTGGATGCTGGCTCGCCAAAAACGTGGGATCCCGCTTTCTGGCCTGCGGTACTTCAGTTGGCTGAGCAGCTGTTTGAAGTATTTCCCTACCCTGGCTGGTATTAATGGCTTTGGTCAGGAGGAACATCGACTGTTGTAGTTCCCCTAACAAAAATGGGTCAGATTCGCAGGATTCGGAATCCTGCAGGACATCCAGACTTTTCTGATAAGTATGTTGTCTGTCATTGGAACAAAGCTCCAGAGTTCCTTGTGGCTGTGGTTTAAGTGTGCTGTGAAATCTGCAGGGAGCTTAACGGCTGGTCGTCTGATCTGCTCCCGTTTCTGTACCCGAGGAAGCGAAGAGCTCGATATGGCCATTGATCGCGGGCTCGTGGCTTTGGTGGTGGCTTGTGTTGGCCTGCAGCCAGCTGCTTTGCCCCTAAGAGGACGGAGGTGCAGCGGGAACGAAGCGGTCAATCGTGATGGCGTGGGAAACTCACCCTGGGAAGGATGTTTGCTTGAAAATGTGTTTTCCCCCCTTAAAGTGCAGTGATGAGAGTGCCTTTTTGGGAGTCCTGTGTGTGCTTTCTGCTAGCAAAGGGCAGTTGGTTTTGTTGCTTCTGGCCAGGTTTCAGGTGACGGAAGGAGCCAGGAGCAGATGGCCTTGATCTGTGGGCTGAACTTCTGCCACCTCGGATGCGCCGCCGTTCTCTGCCTGCCTCGGAATCCCATAGCAAGCTGGAACATACCAGCTTTTCTCTCCGCTTACCCATGATCCACACTGTTAAATTTCCTTAATGTGCCCATTTCTTTTCCAGATGGCTGCCTCTGGTGGTTTTTTTTCCACCCCTCTTCTGCTTTGGCTGGGATGACGACAGCAGAGCTAAATTAAAATAACGCTCGGCCTGATGGTAATTTGATGGTGCAAACCGTGTTTTCTCTCGGTGTTTGAGAGGTAACAAGCCCTCTGATTCCTGAGCCGCTGTGTTTCACTGCGGATATTTCGGTTCTGGCGAAACATTTACGCGTTATAGATAGCTCTGGGCGCCGTCAGGAGTGTGGCTCAGTGCGGTGCATGCTGCCGTTCTCCGCAACTGTGCTGGTTCTTGCATAATACACATCATTTGGGGAAATTTCTGGCCAGAAAACTGTGTTCTGCTCTCGGATCCTTCCTGCGTTCGCAAAACACATTTTTAAATGGTTAGGAGTGTGGCATGTCTGATTCCTGCATGTGATAGGAGTCCGCCTCCCGCTAGGGCATAATTTGGCTAAGAGGTAAATTAATTAAGTGGTCAGTGAACACAGGGAACAGTTCCCTGCAGTGTTGCTGAACCTGCTCATTTATACTTTAAGCAGCATTTTTCCTACTGCTGTTTGGTGCTGTACATGTCGTGTGGCCGCCGAATGAATTCTCACACCTCCCCACAAGAGGGCAAAGTTAAACAGCACCGTGGGAGCCTGGACTTCGCATTTCCTAAGTGTTGTGTGAAATGAATGTTTAATGGAATCATAGAATCACAGAATGGTTTGGGTTGGAAGGGACCTTAAAGACCATCTAGTTCCAACCCCCCTGCCATGGGCAGGGACACCTTCCACTAGACCAGGTTGCTCCAAGCCTCATCCATCCTGGCCTTGGACACTTCCAGGGATGGGGCATCCACAGCTTCTCTGGGCAACCTGTTCCAGTGCTTCACCACCCTCTCCGGGAAGAACTTCCTCCTGATATCCAATCTAAATCTCCCCACTTTGAATTTAAACCCATTACCCCTTGTCCTGTCACTACAGGCCCTTGTAAAAAGTCCTCCCCAGCTTCCTTGTAGCCCCTTCAGGTACTGGAAGGCTGCAATAAGGTCTCCCCGGAGCGTTCTCTTCTCCAGGCTGAACAAGCCCAACTTTCTCAGCCTTTCATCATAGCAGAGGGGCTCCAGCCCTCTGAGCATCTTCGTGGCCTCCTCTGGACTCGCTCCAACTGGTCTATATCCTGCTGATGTTGTGGGTTCCACGGTTGGACGCAGCACTCCAGCTGGGGTCTCACAAGAGAGACTTGTCCCAAAAGTGTCATGCCAGAAAGGAGGGATGCTGAGCCCTGAGGCTGAAGACCAGGGAGAGGAAGACTTTGGAGTGTGCACACTCCGGCTTGCTCCCAGCCCTGAGTGAAATCCACCTTAGGTTGCTTGCGAGATAATGCCACGCAGCCGGGAAGTTGGTTCTCCCAGCCAGAGGGGAAAGCTGGGTGGGATGCGTTTAGCTCTGTAAGGAGCTGAGATAGTTTCAGTTCCCTTCACATTAATGACACAATTAGTCACTTCTCTTTAGTGGAACGGCAGCAGGAAGGGAGTACGTGTGCCTACCGATGGGAGTCGTTTTTCTTGCCACCGTTTGCATCGCTGAATGACGTCATGGCAGTAACTTGTCCGTATCTTCTTCTGGTGCTTTAGAGCCTCCAGTCCTGATGGTTTTACACCAAAAACTTTGGTAAATGTGCTGGAGTAGATGGGTTGGGTGTTTTGGTTGCTTTTATTGGTTTATTTGATTGTACAGTACAAACCTGAGGTCAGTTTATCCACATCTGGTGACCCTGTGGGAAAACCTTGGGCAACGCTTTCAGGTCTAGGTGCAAGCAAAGTCCAAACCGCAGGTGTAAGCAGCCCGGTCGTGGAGCTTTCCAGCTCTTGAGGAGATCTGGGAGAAGTCAGTTGTCTCTGCCTCCGGGCACTTGGTTCTCGTGCAGATGCATTGAAAGCAGTTCTCTAGAGCATCCGAACTTCCCGTAGTGTCTGTCTTGGATCTGGAATCATAAGGGAGTGGATTCACTTGGCTTCCAGTTGCTATAGCAATACAAGGCTCTGCTGCTGCAACATCCGATGAGTCCTGCTGCATGCTCTCCGCCGAGGACCTGGTCCTCTGGATGCCCTGCCGCTCTCCGAGGAGGAGGTTCACTTCGTTGTGGTGGTGGATCCTGTGTGCAGACCTCAAACCCCCGGCCTGGGGGTGAAGGCTACGAGAGGCGGCGGGAACCTGGCCGCAGGGTGAGCTCGGCCGCGTGTGTGGGCGAGCAGAGGGGGAAATGAGATCACTTCTGCGGCTCGCCCTTCTGCGGCCCGCTTCCTCCTCATTTACATCTCGCGCGCTGTCAGATGTGGGAGAAGGAAGAGCCGTGACCGCAGGGATAGAGAGGCTGGACCTACCTGCGGGAGGGGGACTGGTATGCAGCCTCCGTCCCTGGCACGCGGGTCCAGGCATCGACTCTGCTGAGCTGCTGACCCGCTCCCCTCTTCCCTTCCTGCACGGCGCTGCGCTCAGAAACGTGGTTTTGCTTTCTACTAAGACCGATTTCTGCCTTTCTTCTGAGCCCTGTAGAGGATGCTTGCACCTTTTTGAGAATAAAAGGTCAAAGTGGGGATCCTCTAAGAAAATTGCTGCTGTGGGGCTCCTGGTTGGTGTCTAGGTCCTTGGTCAAATGTCCTCCAAGGCCAAAGGCGTCATTTTCCCAACTGTTCTTGCTGGAAGCTCACCTGGGGGCTTGTTGCACGTTGCCAGTCTAGTGGGGCTATTTCCTTCCCCCTCCTGCCTGAGCTCGCACGGCCCTGGTGTTTGCAGGTGTCAGCCAGCGGCACGGCACGTCGCCGTGAAGGCAGTGAGTGAGTCCTGTGCTCTGCTCTGACAAACCCAGAATTTGTTCTGGGTTCAAAGAAGACAGCAGACATCCCAGAAATCAAAGACTACTACTTCTCTGAACCCCCTCTTTCCATCAGAAAACCTGGCAAAGAGCTAGGAGATTCCTGACTGCTGAAAACTGGGGAGCAGAGGTGAGCTTGGCTGTGGATAAATGGGTGAGAGCCATCCAGGAACGTGGGCTGCTGCTGAAAAGGGAGCTGGAGCGGGGTGGTGGAGTGGGCCCGGAGGAGGATGTTCTGGCCACAGGGCTTCGCAAGCCACTGCAAAACCAGAGCCTGAAGCGTAGTGACCAGTGTCAGTGCTGGCACCTGTTTCCTTGGAAGAAGAGCGAGCGTGGCTCAGTAAACAAGCAAGCAGGCTGTTGGGCTACGGCTGGGGCGGGGTGGGGGGGGGGCGGTGAAGATTTTGAAGCTGATTATAAATTGCTGATTTTTGTCTCTTTGTTTACCCAGCAAGAAAATACGCCGGAGGGAAGCTGTGCTTCTTGCAGAGCTCCAGTTCAGCTGCAGCACTGGGGCTGTAGAGATGCCCTCATTTGTGCTCCATGACATCCTGAGACGGGGTGCACCCGCGCCATCCTGGGATGGGACACATGCTTCGCTGGTCCTTGGGGATAAACTGGGTGGACTCCCGTCGAGAAACTCAGGCTGGTGAACTTCCAGAGCTGTAGCTTAAGGATAAGCCATCCAGCTGGCCATTTTAGCTGTTCCCTTTTGGCTGTGTAACGAATAATCTGTTTTCTTTTTTATGTTCATAGCTCATCTTAAATTAGAGATGACGACCGCTACTGTCGGCTTCTGAGGTACAGTAGACCTTCAGCTTCCCTTGTTTTATCCACAGCAGGTCGTTGCATCAAATAACTTCTTCACCTGCATCATCTTGATGCATTTGTGCTGCCTCTGCACACTCCAGACAAGAAAAATATGAAATGTTCATGTAGGTTTTAAAGATAAAATTCGGATTTTCTTTCATTTTCTGAGTGGTGGCTGACCACACTGCCTGGGAGAGAGCGGCTGGAGGGAGACGCTGGTCTTCAGCCTGCGGCCGCTCCCCCCTTTCTGGTGAGGTCCGACAGGCGAGATGCTGCTGCGGCACTTGGTCGCTTGAGCCTACCTAATATTTTCTGTAATGCTGTTTGGCATTTCTGTGATCATGGAGATGTGTCTGTAGGTATTTATCTAAGCCTTCCCAGGCTCCTTTCCCAGAGCAGCTGATTCTTCTCCCCATCTCTTTTTTTCCCTTTGCAGGGGTGCTCTGTGCATCCTCTCCTTGTTGGGCCAAATGCTGGAGAGTGAGCAGAGCCGGAGGCTTTCTGGGGATGCGTTGTGCTGTCATCCCTTGCAGAACAACTTGTTTAATTCTCTCCACTTCTCCGTTGCAGGGGGAGCAGAGGAAGCCCCTGGAGAAACATTTCTCTTTTGCTCTGCCCCGACTTGGCCGAGGCTGTAGTCTTGTGAACCGTGAGTGACCTTTCTTTTGGTGCTTCCACTCGGGAAGAAATCACATTTCTTGCAGAAAAAGAAGGGACGCGCCGTGGTGCAGCCATGGGGTTGCTGTTTTCTGTTGCAGTTTCCCCTTTCCCATGGGCTCTTGTGCTGGGTGCAGCAGTCCAGGAGCGACCGGGAGGCTGCCCTCTCCTCACAGCTTTTCTCTTGGTTGGTGCTTGACAGTTTGAGGGTTGTTAAGGGAAAAAGATGGTTTGGAGGGAAGAGGCGGTGGGAGGAATGGAGGAATCTCACTGGGCGTAAAACCGTATGAGGATTCCCAGTCCTCTCATACAGCTGCAGGAATTGCAGCTGCGTGCATGGACACAGCTCCAAGCGGCCGAGTCTCTTCTGGTTTAATCCACCTGTGCCGTTGAGCTGTACTGGAGCTTCATTTCTTGAAGGAGCTGATCAGCAGCTCCTGGCTGCTCAATCCCTAGGCCTTTGCTGTGCCGATACCAAAATCCAAACAAATCTCAAAGACACGTCCAGTCCTCACTGGGAGGGCTGGGTGGGGACATGATGCTGCTTGAGAGGAAGAGGAGGGGAGCAAGCAGCGGCTTCGGGATGTTTTCAAAGCCGTCTGGCTGCAGGATGTGGGGGAAAGTGTGAATGCAACACTGCTGCCAGCTGCCCCAGCGCAGAGCCAGCGGCTGCTTTCCGGGGAGCACAGGGTGGGTGAAATGCGGCGGGGTGCTGCGGGGGCTCTCCCGTCCCACGGTGCCCCAGCAGCCAGCACCCTCGCTGCTGGGGGGAGGGCGTTACGCCAGCCTGGTGTTGGTCAGCCAACGCAACGGGCTGGGACTGCGATTAAAGCACGTTGTTTTCTCTCCCAGCTCCTCCTGGGCTGCGTTGAGGAAGCTGGTTTGACCCTTGGGGTGGCAGGAATCTCCTCAGAAGGTCTTCCAGGAGCCGCCAGATCGCCCGGGAGCGGAGCACTGCTGCGGGTGAGAATGCTCGAGTTTTACAGCTTCAGGGCTTCCCAGCCTTGGTGCAAATCTCTGCCAGCTCCTGCGTTGCCAAGCATCAGATGAGTGGTTTCGGTGCGGGCTGGGCTCGCGGCAGGGTTTTGGGGGATGAGGGGTGGGTTCGTAATTGTTGGCTGGTCCCAGCCCTTCACATGACCTCGAACAGTGCCATGGGAATTTTGCCCTGCTGCGGAGCTTCTGCCATCTGCTCCGCTTCACTGGGATGAGGAGTGCTTCTCTCTTTTCCTTCTTGATTTTTATACTTCAAACTTCCTTGAAAATGGAGGAAATGAAACCACAGGGCTTTTTCGAGAGTGACATGGGGAAAGCTCGGTCTCCTTCCAGAGAAGAAATGAAATTTAGGGTGCAGGCAGAAAAACTGTTTCCCCAGTCATTTGTGCTGGCTGCAGGAGTTTGGGGGCCACTTGGTCTGGTGGGTGGGGGTGTGACCCAGGCTGCAGTGTCCTTTGGTGGGCTGCTTGGTGCGCCACAGTAACACGGGTCATCTCCCAGCTGCTGCAGAAAGTCCTGTTGGTGCCGGTGCCTGGGACGTGGACGTTGCAGGACGGTACCTGCTGATCCTACCGGACAGGGTCCTGTGCAGGGCTGAATCCTTTCTCCATAGTTTTCAACCCTTTCCCAGGTAGGTAAATCCAGGCAGACTGTGTTTCCTGCTCAACAGCTGGATTTCCTAGGGATTTGGGGGTGCATGATGACCCTGGGAGAGGGGAGATGTGGGGGTGGGAAGGGACGTGGAGTGCAGGAGTAGATGTGGGTGAGGAGGAAGGGGGCTTCCCTGTTCATATTGCCTTGGAAATGCGGATTTCTGTCTCTCTCTGCCTTGGCAGTTGTGGGAAAAGCCATTTATGCTGACCTTCATGCAGGGATTGGTACTTGGGAGATCCCTGTATCCAGATGGGTCTGACTTGCACCCTGGGTGCTGCATTTGCCAAAATCCCGAGCAGCCCCAGGAGACACAAAGGTGTGTGGGCGGTGGGATCTGAGCATCCCATCTCACCTAGACAACGCGAGGGGCTGGGCGCTGGTGTCCCAAAGCGGGGACTCAGCACCTGGGGATACGGTCAACCTTGACTTGCGATGCAGTGGGCAATAACAGCACCTTCTTCCCCCGTGGGAAGCACATCCCTTGGCCCCTGTGCAGGGAGCTGGAGGCAAGTGGGGGGCCAGAGGGACACAGTGGGAATAAGGGCCATGCAGGGGAGTGCTGCCCAGCCCGTGGCTTCTCTCCAGCCCCAGCAGGGTTGGTGGCATGGCTCCGCAGGCAAGAACCCCCCTTGGTCACCAGCTCTGCTGCCTGAAACCCTTGTAGGGTTTTTGCTGCTGGAGCTGTGCAGGGGAGTCACGGTGTAAGGGTTGTTCCCAGTGCTGGCTTGTCCCCCCGAGCAGCAGGAGAGCCGGGAGCCATGTGACCCTTGGCAGGGGCTGGTTCCCCTGGCATCTCCCTCCCTGCCTGCCTGGCCCCTGTGGTTCCTCCTTGCTGGGGAGCTGTTTGCGAGTGCATGACCCGAGTTGTAAGTGCTGAGATCAGTAAGCGAAGTGCCTGGCCGCGCTCTCTGCCTCCATGTGACTGCAGTTTCCGTTAGCTCCTTCCGCAAAGTCTATATTAGTGCTAAGTGAGAAAGCGGGTGGGAGAGAAACCCAGCGGGTCGCACCTACCCTTGGCCCCGAGAACCCCCCAGGCACAGCCGGAGGGGCCGCCGGCTGCAGGATGAGTTGCACCACCCCACGCGGTGAGTAACTGCCCCCCGATAACTTTGCTGGGGGGACCCTTGCCAGCTTGAAGGTCCGCGGTGGCCGTGTGTTGCTAGTGCCCATGCTCGCAAGAGCTGTGGCTGCGGGGGCTGGTGCTGGGGCTGGCGTGCACCGTGTGTGGCGAGCGTGCCGGGCACTCCCAGACCCTCCTGCCTGTGGGCTCTGCT
>NW_010242084.1:2871-3538 GCF_000690775.1 Eurypyga helias | reverse complement strand
CCTGCCGGTGCTGCTGCCCGCTCCCGGGGGCAAGCACCGGCCCCACAGCCCTGGGGAGGATGGAGGTGCTTCTGACGCTGGGGGAGGGCAATGCTGGGAGGCAAAGAAGGGCTGAGCTGGGTGAAGGAAAGCATGAGCTGCTGTGGAGGGGTTCAGGGGCCAAAGGCGAGCTGGACCCAAAGCCCATGTTTTTTGGGTGCAGTGAGGACACAGCAGGGTCCCTCTCCTGCCGCTGTGCCTGGGTGCAAGGCAGTGCTGGAGACCGAGGGCTTGAGAGGGTGCAAGCTGTCGTGTGTCAGCTCCAGCCTGGGGAATCGAGGCTTCTCTCCATCCCCACCAGGTTAATAAATGCCACTTTGATAAGGCACCAGCCGAGCGCCTTTGGCTGTCCCAGGGGAGGAGACACCCCAGGATATATCCCCTGCTCCCTCTGTGCTGCGAGGCTCCAGCTACCCAGGCTGCCAAAAATAACCCCCCGTTTCTTCTTCAAGCGCTGGCAGTTATGACAACGCCGCTTGCCGAGCCCTCGCCGAGACCTTGCTGCTCATTTGCCTGAGGTTCAGCTTTTCCCCAGATGCAAATGCCGTCAGCTCTGGTTCCACCAAGTTAGTAATGGGGCACCTCGCGCTGGAGAGCCTCCCCTTCCCCGGGAGGATCTCTGGAAGGG
>NW_010242084.1:2588-2838 GCF_000690775.1 Eurypyga helias | reverse complement strand
CTGGGTCCGTGCCCCCTCGTGGGGGGCGTTTGGCACCGGAGAGGGGGGACGCGAGCCCTGGCCGGGGGGGCAGCTTCTGCTCAAGGGTTGCAGTTCAGTGGCGTTGGCGAGCAGCTGTGCAGTGACGACGGTGGCTTTCCCATGTGCGCTGCAGGGACCGGGCTGCCACCTCCCCATCCCTTCGCTTCTCCTGCCCCTTAGGCTCTCCGTGGTGGACCCCCACGAGAGCTCCTGCTGGGGCGGGTGGGCT
>NW_010242084.1:377-2473 GCF_000690775.1 Eurypyga helias | reverse complement strand
AGTGCCGGGGCTCTTTGCCTTTTCTCCATGGGTGGTCACCCAGGTCTTGTGGGACGTGGTGGCCACCACTACGGCACGTTGGGAGCCCATCACCTCTGGGTGCTCCAGGGGGCAATGGTGGGAGCTGTGCGCCTGCCTGCGGGCAGCAGCCGTGGGAGGAGGCTGGCTGTGCACAAGGATTGCCGCCGCCGTGATGGGCTTCCTGGGAAAACCTGGGCCTTTTGGGATGAGTGGTCTGCAGCTTTTGACCTTCTCCCCTCTGTGTCCATCTCTGCAGGAGTGCCGCCGCTGAGATGGAGGCCCCGCTCCCCGGTCTCTCCCTGCTTCTGGTCCTCCTGGCAGTGGGATGGGGAAGCGGGGCTGCCGCAGCCTGGGCAACATCTCCTGGTGGCTGCAAGCTCGTAAGTCCTCTCCTCCGAACCCTCACCCTTCCGACTGCTTGGTCCTGCCCTGCAAAGCCCAGGTGCCTCAGCATCTCCAGACCTTCCCCTTCCCAGCTACTGGCTTAGCTACGGAGTGGGCTTAGGACGAGGAGTGGACTTAGGACTTACTGCTGAGGTTCTACCCATAGAGCCACCCCTGCCATCCTCACTCTGCTCCCCAGATTTCTCCCTCCTCGTGTCCCCCCACCTCAGAGTGGCGTTATATATCCACTTCTTGCTTCAGGTGCAGAGCACTGTGGACTGCACTGGGAAATGGCTGCGCTCTGTCCCTGGAAACCTTGGCGGTGATACCCACGAGCTGTTGCTTGATGACAACACTATCCTGGTCCTGGGCAACACTTCTTTGCTCTCGTACCACCACTTGAAGCATCTCAGCTTGACCAAGAACCGGCTGGAGCTCATTGAGCCCAGCGCCTTCCTCAGTAGCCAAGGTCTTCACGTGCTCTCCTTGGCAGACAACCTCCTCTTCACCAACTACTCACTGACAGCAGCTGCTCTTTCCACTCTGCCAGCCTTGAGGACACTGGATCTAGCTGGAAACCGCCTCACTGAGGACATGGTATCGGATTTGGTCTGTAACCTGTCTTCCTTGGAGTCCTTGTCCGTGGCCAGGAACATCATCATGAGGCTGGACTCATCTGTCTTCACAAACCTGACGCAGCTGTTGGAGCTGAACCTGGAGAAGAATTACATCTTTGAGATTGACCAAGCTTTTGAAGGGCTGCAGAAGCTGCAGAGGCTCAGCATAGCTTACAACTACCTCCCGTGCGTGGTGGAGTTTGGCCTGACCCAGCTGAGGGTGCTCAACGTCAGCAACAACGTCATCGAGTGGTTTCTGGCCCTGGAAAGTGATGTCCTCTTTGAGCTGGAGGTCCTGGACCTGTCCCACAACCACCTCCTCTTCTTCCCCGTCTTGCCCCGGCAGAGCAAGCTGCACTCCCTGCTGCTGAAGGACAACGAGCTGAGCTTCTACCAGCGCCTCCCCAACGGCACGTCCCTGGCACACGTCACGGTGCAGTTCCTGCTCATTGATGGCAACTCCACCAACGTCACGACAGTCAGCCTCTGGGACGAGATCTGCCACAGCAACCTCTCCTCCCTGCGCCTCCTGGACATGAGCCAGAACCAGGTCTGGTACCTGCCGGAGGGCTTCCTGGCCCAGATGCCCTCCCTGACCCACCTGAAGCTCAACCAGAACTGCCTGGAGACGTTCCACCTGTCCGAGGGAGACCCCTTAGCCATGCTGACAGAGCTGGACCTCAGCCAGAACCAGCTGGTGGAGCTGGGAGTGGAGGTGGGCGCCGGGGATGTCCTGCCCAACTTGCAGCTCTTCAACCTCAGCACCAACAGGCTGCGGGTGCTGCCTCCTGGGGTTTTCACCCACTCCAGGAAGATTTCTGCTGTGGACCTCAGCCGCAACCGGGTCGACCTCTGTCACCAGCCACCCGCTGCAGGCACGGCGGAGAGTCCCCCCTGCGTGGACGTCAAGGGTGTTGAGACCTTGACTCATCTCTCCTTGGCGGGCTGTGGTCTGCGGGGACTGAGCGGCCACCCCTTCCAGGGGACGTCGCTGAGGCACCTGGATCTCTCCGACAACCATCAGGCGCTGGCCGGGGACCTGGAGTGGCTGGAAGACCTCGCCCTGACCCGCGA
>NW_010242084.1:0-353 GCF_000690775.1 Eurypyga helias | reverse complement strand
GCCTCTCCTCCACCGCCGTGGACTTCTCTGTCTTTAACAGCCTCGTGCACTTGGACCTGTCAGGGAACTCCTTGACCGTCTTCCCCACCTCGCTGGGTGTCCTCAGACTGCACAGCCTGGACCTGCGGGACAACTGCCTCCCGGCTCTCCCGCCGGATGTGGCACGGACACCACTGGGGAGGAGCCTGCGGGAAGCCTACATCAGTCGAAACCCCTACAACTGCTGCACGCTGGGCTGGTGGGACACCCTGCAGCGGGTCGAGGGGCTGCACGTCCCTGACGGGCTGGAGGTGACCTGCAGCTTCGCCTCCCGCGTACTGCGACCCCAGGCGCTCCCCGAGCCCGTCCTGCGG
>NW_010242083.1:0-23614 GCF_000690775.1 Eurypyga helias | reverse complement strand
AAGATAGATAAGGCTGGGAAGGAATTCTTAAGCTAAGCAACTAAGCTACCCTGCAGCCTTTAAGAACACCTTCTCCTATATAATAGAAGTAATTAATAGTAACTGAAGGTTATTTTAGGACATAAATCCTGCCATGCAGTTGAGAAAAATATATCTCTCTCCAAATGAACCAAAACATATATTTTAAGTTTGATCTTTTAATTGTTTCATGTTTCTATGGCCTGCTGCCTTTTTTTTTGGTTAATAAATTAATGTGGCTACACCTGTAACCAAGCAAAACATGGCTACACAAATCATCCTATCTCCATCTCGCCCCAAAAAAAACTTCAAAATTTGAACTACAATAAGAAGAAAAGTCTCATAACATTTATCATCTTTAAAGTAAAGAAATCCAGAAAATGGATATCCCCTACACATAACGGTCTCACTAGATATACAAAATAGACCATTTCATCTAGTTACTGCAGTTGGAAAGAGGCATGAGCTGTGACAAGCAAGGACTCATTTTGACTTTTCGATATGAAGATGCCATTCTCCAAGTAAGACCCCAATCCAAAACTCAAAGCAGAAACAGTAAGCTTGCTAACTTAAATCCCTAACAGTTTCCATGCACAGCAATATCAAAATGTGAAAGACATGCAACTAGAGCTAGCTGTGGTTGGAGACAGCATCATTAGTTCCTGTATGTTGCTTCCAAAATACTGTTTTCAGCTGCAGAAGTTTTTCATCTTTGACGCAGTTTAGAAACAGTGGACTATCAAAAACTTTTTAATCAATACACTGCTAAAAGAAGTAATTCCATCATTCAGTTGCTCACTCGTATCCCAGAGACATGTCTATTCTTGTGTCAGCACAAGCATTCACACATGGTGAATTGAAACAGCAACTGAACTCAATTTAAGAACAATAACAAGTTAATTTGATCAAATTCATGGTGAAGGCTGTCTCTATTTCTTCAATGGAACTGCAATGGCTAGAGTTAAACAATAGTGTAAGTCACACTGATGCAGATTCCTCTTGCACCCTCACTCTCAGTACTGGTATACTACGTGAAGCAGCAAAAAAAAAAAAATCCCACAAGAACAGTTTAGCAAAATAAAAAGTGAAAACACATTGCAAGATCCATGTATCACTGCTGTTAACTTGCACTAACGCAATACTGTTGTTAGCACAACTGTTTACTGGAGGTAAACAAGAACATGTTTTTTATAACTACCATATTCTAGGGTGAATACAGCTGTTAGATATTTCTAATATTTTTCCTTACCTAAATGTTTCCTTTTCTTATTCTGATTCTATGTCTCCAGATCAAGTAAACACAGGCTAACACACAAGTCATTTATACACACAGAAAATCTAAAGATGAACCCACCTCAACAAAAGTCATAGAACGTAGTTGAAATGAACCCCATTTGGCCATCTATATTAAAAAGCCATTTTTAATGGTTTTGGTTTTCATCAACAGTCTCTCTCTTGCTCTTATTAATAAGCAGCTACTCAACTCTCTTGCCAAAACCGTATCTCAAAACCATTCCAACAGGTTTCTCTTATTCAGGCAGGACAATAAATGGCAAAAGTACACAAACCCAGAAAACTGTTGGCCATTGTTCCAACCAGCACCTAGAACCCAAAGCTACATAGGTTTTCTATACATCCTCTGTATAGAAATTTCATTACAGAGGAGACTGTTATCCAAAGCAAGAAATTGAGTGATTCAAAACAGATCACATTTGTCAACTAGTGCGTTGCTGTGACTTGTGACATCCAATCAACAGAGCAATGGACCTGTATGGACACCAAACAGAGAAACTGTGGCTTTCAACTTAAATAGGAAAAGAGCTTTAGCATTCCAGTAAGTCCAGTAACATTTCAGTTACAGTAAAACCCACCTTTAACATGTTGAACAGCAACCATGAAATGAGCTGGCATTCATTAGAGTGATAAAAATATATGAAACAATGGAAAACATGATGTCAGAGCCTCCACCCAAAACGGCCAATTGCTGATACACAGAATCATAGAATGGTTTGGGTTGGAAGGGACTTTAAAGATCATCCAGTTCCAACCCCCCTGCCATGGGCAGGGACCCCTTCCACTAGACCAGGTTGCTCAAAGCTCCATCCAGCCTGGCCTTGGACACTTCCAGGGATGCGGCATCCACAGCTTTTCTGGGCAACCATTTCCAGTGCTTCACTGCCCTCTCCAGGAATAATTTCTTCCTGATAGAAGCTGAAGAGCATGCTGAGACAACAAAGCCACATGAATTGTTCCTACTACTAATGACACACAAACAGTCCAATAAGCCACCAGAAATACTCACTTCCAGAAGTTTATTTTCTCTATGGTATAGCAACACACAGGAAGTGTTGGGATACCCAAAAGAAAAAAAGGTTTTTCTCATAGACCAAGTCACACAACTTGCCAATATCTGTAAACATAGGCATGCCTTAAAATAATCAGAGAAGTGATTCTCTTTGAGAAAATGCTATTATTTATCTGTCACAGGAATCAGAACTGAACAAATATGAGACTAGAAAAGGTTCAGACATAATCAGTAAAATAATTTCTGATGCATTGTGTGGAAAATTTTGATCATAATCAGGACCATTTATTTCTTCAAATGCTTTTAGTATGGTCTGCCAGTAAAAAAAAAAAAAAAGCAGCACACCACCACCACCACAAAAATACTGGTTTTCATATAGCTTTAGCAGCATATGAAAATTTATAGACAAGTACATCATTCTATGGCTATTTTTAATATAAGTTCAAAATACAGAGGATGCAATGAAATCTTCCCAGTTGTACATACTTAATTCAACTTTGTAAAATAACATGCATTCAGTATTCTGCACTGTAATTATTAGACTACAAACTGCTTATAGCTCTATGTGGTAGCATGGAACACTCCATCATCCTGGCATCCCACAGGAAAAAATTGCAGCAACAGACTCTTCTCCAGCTGATTCTCCAAATCCTGCCATAATATCTTCTGTTGCAAGCACCAGTGTAATTTAGTAGATTTGGCAGACATTCAGAGAAGTGCCTAGGTTCTTAACGCATCTGATGTTGAGCCCCAGAAGGAAATAAAAATGAAAGAAAGAAAATGGGAAAAAGTGAATTCCTCAAAAGAAAAGGCAAATAACAAGCAGCATGGGAAAACAGAGATCCCTCTCCTCTTCTAAGTCCAGGTTTTTTTTCCCCAACAGCATCACTGATAGTTTCATTGTATTAAAAAGAAAATCATTAATAAAACGTCATGAGCAAACTTTTCAAATACTTGGCAAACCACCCTAAGCCTCATGTATGGGTCTCCTATGACAAGGGAGCAAAGAAGGATTATGCAAGACAGAGCAACATTGGTGGGGCAAATATTCAAATACTATCAATATTTCTCTCTACTGTTAAGACAATTGATTTAAAGAATTTCAAAACAATTAAAACTTTATTAATGTATTAGTTTCTAAAGGACTGAGCCACTGTTGAGTTCTGAATTTTAGTAAAGATTAATGAGACATGAAGGAGAATTAATAATTTTTTCATCAAAATCAGTGGAATTTAAAATAAATACTGCTGGTCAAAGAAACACCCACCCCAAAATAAACAAAACTATCTCTTTACATGAAGAAAGAATCAACTTCTTTTCTCTGGAAAATTTGATTAGATGCATGTATCCCCTCATAAAAGCAAGAAGCTTTCAGAAACTTCAAGAATGTCAAATAGTTAAAAAAAAAAAAAGATTACACAAATTCACAAAAATAGGTAAATCATCTTCCACAGAAACAATATTTTTCAGAGAAAACACTATATCATTACCTGTCCCCAAATTCTCTGTCTCCTGTGCTATACTTAGCTTTTTATGAAACTCATTTAAATAAGATTTATTTTTATGACAAAATGGAACAAATTATTAACATTGACAGCCTGCAAAAATTGCTTAGCTTTCTAGCAGTGTATACCTCTACAGCAAGGTGGATCACTGCAGCTACAAATGGTGAAATGTGAAAGAGCTGTTCTGTGTAAAGCACTGGCACACTAAAAAATAATTTTTCCAGGAAATAATAAAAGGCTAACTGATGTTAGCACCCAATTTAAAACAAAAACTGATGCCATCACCTAAAAACCTGCCTCAGCTGACACAGTAACCTCTCAAGTCACCTTGAGCTTTCCTTTAAAGGGACTCAAACCATAACATATGTAATAACTAAATTGAAAGGACAAGTTTTTGCAGTTACAGAGCTTTCTTTTCTGTTCTTAGCAACTACTAAGGACATGAACATGGTCACACAGACACGTAGCTTGTCTGGACTATTTGCAGATGAACTGTTGTACCAGGGCACTGTGACATGTTTGTGACCAATACTCCTCAGTAGGTCATTATTTTCAACTATACATTCAACAGACCATGCCTAGAAATCAGAATTTACTCAGAATCATACCAAAGCTGTGTCAGAAGAACAAGGGTACACACCCCTAACCAGGAACAAAGCTGACTTTTCCTGGAGAGAAATTAGAAGGCTGGACAAAACATCCTCCTCACAACCAGCGTTATTACATCCAGCTCGTATTGCCACAGAATGTCATTAGCAGATCCAGGTCCCTCAGCTACTTACCTTCACCACAGTAAATATTTCTGTACACAGGTACACAGATATTCATAAAGACACTTATGATCTATTTACTGTAGTTCTGTTTCTTCTATGAGAAAGGTGGGAAAAATTACTAAGGAAGTTCCCTGACACCTCTTTGAAAACACAATATTTTCTGCCATTGTACTACGGTTTCCTTTTTCCTGCTGCCACAGGCCATGAAAACATCCTTGGAAATTAACACTTACAGACAGCACTTCTTGTATATTCTATAAAATTTTTAGGAGTCAACAATACTGTGTGTCTTGTACTGTGAACAGAAAAATACTTTTACATTAGTTTTTAATCTTCTAAAGGCTCCAGGTTCAAAGAGTATTTTTTCACTTTATACTTGTGGAAAAGGTTGTTTACATACTCAAAAGAGAAAACAGTATGATTGGCCTGTGCTACTCAGGAAAAGGGAATATAAGCTTCAAGCTGAGAGAATATACATGTATATGCGTGTGTGTGGTGGATTATATATACTAAACGTGCGTGTAAGTACATACACATATATATATGTGCATGTGAATGGAAGCTGAGGTACCTGCTGTAAATCAGAGGACAAGGAAGCTGGCACAGTATGTAATGTTGAAGCCCCCATTGACAGGAGGTCTGGTAAATTTTACTATTGTACCAGGCTGCTTTTTAAATTCTGTTGAGAAAAAAAAAGACATTTTAGGCCTACCCATTCGCAGCGGTTGGCAGTTTCACACACTGGCAGCTGAGCAGTGCCCCAGCTACCTGGGAGCACATGGGCCAAGGGCTGGCAAGCAGAGGTGAGCTGTCCTGTGTGATCAGGGAGCCTGGCGGCTCCAGGAATCCCGATGCAGGGGCTCCAGGGAGTGAAGTGGGAAGGTGTTCAACTGCTATTTCAGGACGCATGTATAGGGCAATTCCAACTCCAATTTAGAGCCTACAAACCCATGAGATCCTCACTACATGTTAGCCAGTGTTCGAACATTCTCAAACACTTTGCAATGCTAAAGGGAAATGCACCAATCACTCGCTGCAACCCCTTCTTTTTGTATGAATGTTCTTTCTCCATCAGAAAAGGAGACGCTAACATTTTAAGATCTTCTGATCTTATAAAGCAGAAGGGAGAGACCTTTAATATACAGTCTGGGGGAAGAAAAAAAAAAAAGGAATATCCAAAAGCACAGTGCAAAGTAAAATTTAGCCACAAGATTTACAAATACAAAGCCAGGTGCTGTGAAAGAGCCTTAGAATATATAGAATAATAGTGAGAATATTAAGGAAATCGCTTATATAATGATATTTCAAGCTATTCCAGTCTAGTCCTTTTGGACTTATAGATGCCAATTTATATTTCAATATCTCAGACTTTTAGAATTAGATAATGATCATTTCAAGATATTTTAATATACCAAATACAGAATATTGAATTCCTAATAGTTTAAAAGTTTGAACAGTTATGGAGACCAGGGTCTGTAATAGAAAAACAAGCCACTTAATGTAGAAGGGATTGCTAAGGAAGTTCTGAGTCTTTCAACAGTGTGGATAAAAAAGGACAAGCACTCATCATCTACATATATAAACCCTAGAAAAATTTAGTAAGTATATTTGCAACATTTACTTCTGCTATTTTAAGCTGTTACACAGCAGTTGTTTCTTCATTAAACAAGAAAATAGAGAACATTTCACAAGTCCAGGAAACCAAAACCTTCTTATATATGCTAGAAAAGAAGTGTAAAGGAAGGCAGTATAAATATTGCAGACGTTAAAACTGGATTTCATGAGATGCTCTGATAAATCTAAAAGCTAGCTATAGGTTCTGAAGCTTTAAAAGAAAAATTAAAAATTATACAACACAGAGCAAAAAACCAATGAAAAACAAACCAAGTAACTGTTTCTTTTAGCAGCGAAGGTAATAATTGACCACAAGATTAGCTCAGGCTTTAAAAGCATTTTGCTCAGATTTTCTTTTCAAAATGAGTTGACATAAACACTTATTTTTGCTGATGATCAATACCTATCAACAAGGTATTTTCAGTACGGAGACCAATTTCTTCACTTCCCAGCAATTAATATAATTTCTGTTTCACAGTCACCACACAGATATATACAAGAAAATGGCTGGTCAAATGGCTGGTCAATGAGATACCAGTTTTAACATTCAGGCATTTAATTTCTGGTTTAGATGCTTTTTATCCATGTTTTCAGAAGTATTGAGCAATAAGGAATGATGAAATCCCTGACAAATGACACATTTTAGGATGTGCTTTTACTTTCTAAGAAACCAAATTGCAGGCCTGAAAGGCAGAGAGGATTCCTTCCAGGCCGAAACCTGCCTATTTTATCTTCATTCCTTTTCTCTAAAGTATTTTACCTTCTCTTGCTGCACCCTGCAGAAAATTAAGCCATAAATCCTGAATTTATTGGAAATAAGTAGAAGGGTATGTTGGATTGCCAGTGTATTTCTATGAGCAACACAGATTTTAGACTGAAGCTGTGACAACAAAATGCCAAGAGTAGCAGGCTCTCTTCTGTGCCTGGAGAGACACAGGTCTGTAATTTCTGGTGTTAGAAAGGTCATTTGGATTAATTTATTTACTATCAAACAACTAGTATATCAGTTATGGGAGCTATTTCATACTCTTACCTTAGCAGACAGCTTAAATGACCAAAACACTCAAACACTGAAGGGTATTTCAGAAGTATTCCTGTGAGCCCTCCAGAGGTCTCTCTGTGTAGACTACAGTCTCCCCTCCCCCACCCACTTAATCTCTTTTCCTCAAGAAAGCAGAAAACAATATAATCAAATTCCAAAGTAATATAGCACAGCAGATTTATCTACCTAGCTTTCAAACTTCCTAAATACTTCTGTTGCTAAGAATTTTAATTAGACTGGAAAAGTAATGTGGATAGAAGATTGAGAAATATAAATAAAACCAAACTTAAAAAGTAGAAATTAAGACCAGTATCATTAAAAAAAGAAATCACCTTATGCTGTTCTATAAATTTGTTTTTCTTCCTTTTAACTTTTGGAGTAAATTAATTCTGAAGATTCTGTTTATAATATGCAGCTACTCTGTGTTCCCACCCTACTCCCCAGCTTTAAGCTATAAACATCATCATGAAATAGAGTGCTCCTTTCAAAGCAATACAAAACTTCAAAAATTTATCAAACACTGAACGAACTACAGTCAGTCAGTTAAAGAAAGTGTTTATTTCCCACAGAAGATTTGAGTAGGTCCGTGTCTGAATCACAGCAGGATTAAACAATGAATGTATACATAAAAAGAGGATTTACAAACGTACAAGTATACCACTCCAGGAAAGACATTTAAGACAAGGTACAAATCCTGAAAGATTACTATAGCAAAACTTCTTTCAACAGTTTCATGTGAACAGAAGGCCCAGAAATTATGCAGTGTCCTGTTTAATACAATGAAAAAGACCCCAATCATTTTATCCCTGCACAGAAGATGCAGAAGAAGTGATAGAACATATGTTTGAGTGCATCAGGTTGCCTTCTGAAATGAAGCCAGGTGATCCCTGGACTGTATATGCCGCAGGTTTGACTGACATCCAAATACAATGCTTGGCTAATGAAAATCATTCCAGAAATATTAATGATGAAATCTCTTAAGGAAACAGCCATTCAATCCTTTTTAACAAACAGAAATGCTTTTTGAATTAGGCTCCTTTTTGAAATAGGTTCAACCACAGTTGGACTACCAGAAGTATTAAAATAGAGTAAATAGTGTTCCTTGATTGCAAAAAGCAAAAGGGCAAATTGAAGTGGTAGAGAATAGAGTATGAGGTGCTTCATATCAGAATATCAGGAATGCAATGTCAGGCTTCCTGACACTGGAATACAGAAAGGTGGAATACAGAAAATAGCTACGGACAATTGTGGTGACAGTCCATAAATTTAAATGGAAAAAATCCCCAACCCTACCTCCTTCCCATCCTCAATACAGAAATTTTCTTCCAAAATACTGCCTTGAACATGAAAGAGCCCGACTCTGCTCCATGCTCCTTAAGTACCCTAAGAAAAACTGTACTAACTAATTAAAAATACAGACATACTCTCAAATGTATGGGTTAGTTTTGTTTTGTTTAAAAAAAACCCAGCACACTTCTGAGATTAAATAAAAGCAGTGTGACCTGAGCAGGAGAACACAAGTCTGTATTTCAGCATTCCTGAGCAGCTCAGTTCTTTCTCAGAATAGGCAAATCACAGGATCACTAAGGTTGGAAAAGACCTATCCAGTCCAACCATCAACCCAACACTACTGTACCCACTAGACCATGTGCTCAAACACCACGTCTACACGCTCTGAAAACCTCTAGGGATGGTGACTCCACCACTCCCCTGGGCAGCCTGTTCCAGTGCCTGACCACTCTGTTAGTGGAGAAGTTTTTCTTAATATCTAATCTAAACTTCCCCTGATGCAACTTGAGGCCTTTTCCTTTTGTCCTATCAAAAATTAGTACTGACATATAATGTTTAATCCAGAGAGCCTTTATGTTTTATTAATGTAGAAACATAGCCATGCACAATAGTAAGGAAAACACAACTCATTGTTGTCCAGGTCAATGTTTCAGCACTAAGCAACCAGAATTTGAGCACAAGCACAGAGCTAAATCCATATTCACATTTGACAATCAATCCAAAGCACTAAATCAGCAGGGAAGCATCTTGAGAATCTTAAATATAAGAAGAAACCAGTTAAAATGATCCTACATTAGAAGAAATCTGCAGGAATCCTGATTAGAGGACAAGGATGTGTAAGCACAGTACTAAATGTGACTAATTTCACAGTAGTTAACACAGTATGCAAGTTCATACATCACACAAAGATCACCAGTACATAAAAAAAAGTTGATGATGAATCACATATGTATTAAAAGAGTAAAACAAAAACTACGAAAGAAGTATAGAGTATTTCTGAATGAAACTCAGATTGTGTTTATGTCACAAGCCTGAGCCTGATTCTGGTTTTCTCCAAATGATCACACTTTTAAAGTGGTTTTAAATTGCTATCGTATCAAAAGACAAATTATTTTAGAAGGTTATGAAGTCAGCCTGTCATCGTGTAATTTCTTTAATTACAACAGCAAGAAATATGAATATAGATATCTGAAATATCTATGAAAGATAGATCGAGTAGTTCTTGGATATTCTATTCATGGTACATAAAAAGACCAGTTTCAAAGAGAAGTTGTTCTGCCTGTTACTCACGGGTTGCGCTTTACAGGGCAGCACTGCTTCCCATTACACCCTGTTCTAAACAGTTCCTGGGTCCCTTGTAGGATGCTGCTAGACAACAGGTGAAACAGCTACTCAGTTACTTCGTTCATGGAAGGTGAGTATGAGTAAAGGCTTGAGGAAGAGTTTCACAATTGTCTGGAAATAAACAGAAGTCTGACAGCCCTTTACCCAGCAAAGATTTATTTACCTCTTGCACTTGCAGAACATTGAGCTACTCACTACAAAGAAACAAGCAGCTATGATGCAAGATTCATACAGTAATAAGAGGAGGATTTGCTAGCATGATTCTGATTATTCTGTAATGAAAGTCTAATGAAACTAATAAAGCTTTATCACAACCTTCAGGGATCTTACTAGAAGCCAGACAGAATATTTGAATTAGGCTGTGGGAGGTCTTCAGAAAATCAAGAGAGGAGCAGGTGCTAAACAAAGACTTGGGAACACACAAGCAAGGTATAGGTAATGATAGGCTGCACTGGCACGTAAGCAGAAAACAGTATTTATGTCAGTGTCTTCTGGTTCAGGCTATCTTGAGTTGCCAGAAACATCTCCCCAAAGTAAGTTTCCAAAGGGCATTGAGAAGGTTCAGATTTATTTGACACAACTCCTCTGTATCACTGGCTTTGGACACTATTTTTTCTCCTCAAGAGTTTTACAGTAACAGGCAAGACAGTTCAAGATTTTTAATTCCTATTAAATAATCACATTTATAACATTGATGTTAATGAATGAATGAATCTGATGTCTTTAATTTCCTCATAATTTCTGTCTTCAACACGTATTTTCTATTAATCTCTTCTGGATTCTGTCTACCTCTGTGAGCACCACAGAACATCCTTTTCTACTACTGCAAAGCCAATAACATATAAAGAACATATTACAAATATGCTTTTAATTATCCAATAACTGCAAAGCTGTTATTTAGAATTCACACATTCTTAAGATGATACCATGGAGTGTTTTCTGAGACAATGAAACCAATTCCTTAACAAGGCTACATTTCTTTTGCTCTTACACTTGAAATTTCTTACTGTGAAACAGAAGAATGCTTCCTGTTTTCAGGTCTGCAGCTTATGTGCAGCTCTTGAAACAGCTGTGAATGTACACTACTGTTAAATACTTAGTTCACAAAGGGAAGATTGGGGTCTATGAGCCCCCACAAAATTAATGCAAATACAATTCCTCGATTCCTCCCTTACAAATACCATTGACGAAGACATCAAGAAACTCTCTTGAAAGCCTAGAAAACCAGCTCATGGACATCTAAGCTCACTTCCAACTCTGCCATGTGGTACTGCCTTCATGCGTTCTGCTCGCCCCTTGCAGGGCCAGGGGAGTAGCAATTCTAATGCATCAAGGTGGTTGCTTGATGCAACAGTCTTTACAACACACCTAGCAGTCTTTGACCTACTACAGCATCAAGTTACTCATTTTTGGCTCTGATCTACTTGTAAACACTTCCTAGTTCAAATTCCAGTTGGTATCATCAGCAGAGAAAGCCAACATACCCAACCTGGCTGTTTGCCCACAACTGAAGTTCCCAAATAAGCTTACAGCGGCTAACAAACACACTTAGTGCCTGTCACACTGACGAACCATGTGAAAGCTATCCAGAAGAATCACTCTACAAAGCTGTAAACAAAGCTTTTAATAATAGCTGTATTTCTTTCTTCTGCAAGTGGCTGAGTCATGATGTTTAAAGATACAGGTATTATGACATGCCTAGTAGAAAGCAGTTGGGAATCAATCATCTTACATTTGTTAACTGGCCCTTGTCACTTGTCTCAATGCATACCCAGTAATGAGCTACATGCACTTCGTCTATTTAGATTATTAATTTTCAATAAAAATCGATAGATGAAAATTTCAGATTCAATGGGAGTTTTGGGTTTGGGTTTCATGGTTTAGTTGGTTGGGCAGGTAATTTTGCATTTTATTTCAATATAGCTTAAGTAAATGTTATCTCTGAGCCTAACCAACAAGCTTGTGAAGTCAGAGTATTGGGTACCTTGATAAATACTTCACTTCTGTAGCCTATTTTCTGCTGTAATCAAAGGGAAACAGAATGGGCCCTATTTCACCCACACTGGCCAGACAGAGTTGGTGCAGCAAGGAGTATTAAGCAGGAACGTTCTCTGTAAGAATGTGTCACAGTCACTTATTAATGCATTGTGTGCTGTTCCCAGAAGCAGTCTTTAGAAAGGCTAAAAAAACATCAAAGTGACTTGAAAACAAATAATTTAAAGACACCTTTAAAGTTTAAGTAATACAATTTATATTTAAAATGGTTTAATGATTAAATACTTATTAAACAAATAATTAAAAAATCATTAACAATGTATGTACTGCATTCCACAGAGTCTGTCCCTAGTCCAAAGGGAGGGGCTACTTTCTTACTGCTTGGAGGTTCTCCTAACTTCATCTGAAAATAAAGCTATGTCAAAGATAATGAAAAATGAGAACAATTGGACCACACACTAGTGCATTTCCCATAGATGGTTGGAGGTTTGGGGTTTTTTTTGGTGTTTTTTTTTTTTTTTTAAAGTTGGGTTTTCTGGGGTATTGGTTTTTTTCTGTGGTGGCACACAGCTTCCCTGCAGCTCTATCTGCCACAGAGGACTAATGACTGCTAGGCCTTTACCAGAAATGCTCATCTCAAAGCTACACTAGGTCAAGTGACGGTCACTTGCTCACTAGACAACTGTTGAGAAGAAGCTATAAAGCAGCTCAGGCCCAGGCCAAGCCCAGAAAAGTCACAAGAAACCACATTGGCAGGTGTCTGCAAGGCATATTGCTGCTAACTAGTTGCAGCAAGAACATATTGACTAGGCTACACGGCTTAGTAAGTATCGGGTACAGTTTGGGCCTCTGTCTCAAGATGATACAGTGGTGGGACACATGGGCAACTAAACTGATCCAAGGGGATGGAGCACAGTTGCTTTTACAAGGGCAGGTTGAAAGGCTCTTCCACCTGGAAAGGAAAAGGCTGACAGGGATATACGACGAACATTTTCAGAACCATGGCGCTGACATACCCCTCTGAATACAGAACTGTTACTTGTGTTATCCTGCACCACCAAAACACACAGTAAGGGAAAAAGGTAGGAATGTATCTAACATTCCTTAAGTATCATTTGTGGAGGCAGGAGGACTATGAGGAGAATAGATAACCAAAAGTGACTAGGCACACCCCATCACCCTAAACAGTATTAGTCTGAAATGCCATTGTTGGAGGTGAAATACTGGCCTACTCGGACCAATGTACCCATCAGGTCAGTTCTGCTCTTAACAAGTCAAGCTGTATAAGAAAAAAAGGGAGATGTCCTTGGGCTAAATGTATTGTTCATTTGCCACCAGGTACACTCTAGACACTTCTTCCCTTTGGGATGATACTGCTCTCTCATCAAATCATGGATGTGCCCCTGTCTTATAACAGGGCGATACAGGAAAGGCAGACGCAGGCTGCTATCGCTGCCAGAACAATTAATATAGCCCATAGCCAAATCCACATTTCTTGACAGCAAAGAAACTGGAGGCGAGATTAACTGCATGCTCTGGAGTAGCTGATGAGCTGTGGGTGGGCACCACTGAATCTGCAGACTGCTTGAACAGGTTTATCCTGCATAAGGGCAGAGACCTGGAACTACGCATGTCGGAGAACACATCCTTCTGAAGTGGCACTTAATTCAAAGGTTGATTAGACAACATCCCAAAGAGCAACTAACAGAATTGCCTTGGGTATGCTGGAGTTAATGCTGATAAACCGTGAAAGCCTTGTTAATGAAAGAGGTCTGTGTTAATCATGATTGGAAACAAACAAACAGCTCTTAGCCTTTTGAGGATAACTTCCACAAATACCCTGCTGCTCACGGACGGGGCGGGGGTGGGGGAATAAAACCACCAACTTTTTCTCATCTCCAAGGGAAATATTTAAATGCTCAGAAGCTCAGCCTGCTTAACTGTGTAACATTATCCTACATGCAGTGTTCATATGTTTTTATACCACAAAACTATTCACACAAGTTATACAAAACACACTTGCATGTTTTCCAAAATATTATTATACATCATATTTTCCTTATAAATATTTAGTTCTTCTAAGAGATATTTGAACAGGTATGAACAGGATACATTTTCCTTTCCTTGGCAATGACAAACATGATTTTTTTTGTAACGCATTACAGAACAACAGCACACATCGGTCCATTCTTACTTTACTTATTAGGTACACTAAGTATTTGCAGCATGCAGATCATCCAAGGAGAAACAGCTCCACCTAAAGGTTAACAGGCAGCATAGTATTCTGCTTTGTGTTCCTTTTTCACATTAGCTATATCACAAGCATAATCAGCAGTAGTATGTTTATAAGACTTAGACAGTGAAGGACACAGATTGGAATGCCATGTGCTAAAGCTGGGGGCGAAGCCAATTTCCCTACCTGAACAGAAACCTGACACCAGAACACCCATTAATATTTCATTCTCCCTTTAAATACCCCACACCTTCATCTTCTCAGTTTACTTAGGATTTCATGGCCCGTGCTATATTAAGTGACTTTTAGTTTGCAGCTTACAATCCAGTATCACATACAGTCATCAATTTTTAATTGATTTGATCATAAAAAGCAAGAACTCAAAAATCACTCTCAAGTGCCATATCATTTAAAGACAACAAGAAGCCTCTTATCCCTCCTAAATTTTATTAACTTGAATGGAAATACAGCTCAGAAAGAGAACACATACGTGCAAATACCTGACAAATGGTTTTGGAAAACATTAAAAAAAAGTAACAAACAGCTTAATAAAACACATTCCTAGCTGTAATGATACTCATCTTTGAAAAATCTTATTTTAAGAGTATGCTACCTTCATTAACCAACATCTTTTTACTCATCGTTATAATCAGAATGGTTTGGGTTGGAATGGACCATAAAGATCATCTAGCTCCAACCCCCTGCCATGGGCAGGGACACCTTCCACTAGACCAGGTTGCTCAAAGCCTCATCCAGCCTGGCCTTAAACACTTCCAGGGATGGGGCATCCACAGCTTCCCTGGACCCCTGTTCCAGTGCCTCACCACCCTCTCTGTGAAGAATTTCTTCCTGATATCTAATCTAAACCTCCCCACTTTCAATTTAAACCTGTTCCCCCTTGTCCTGTCACTACAGGCCCTTGTGAAAAGTCCCCCCCCAGCTTCCTTGTAGCCCCTTCAGGCACTGGCAGGTGCTATAAGGTCTCCCCAGAGCCTTCTCTTCTCCAGGCTGAACAAGCTCAACACTCTCAGCCTTTCACATAGCAGAAGTGCTCCAGTCCTCTGAGCATTTTCATGGCTTCCTCTCTACTTGATCCAACCGATCGATAACCTTATGTTCAGGGTTTGACCCAGGTGCAGGGACCTTGCACTTGTCCTTGTTGAACTTCATGAGGTTGGTACAGGCCAACCTCTCCAGCCTGTCCTGATCCCTCTGGATGGCATCCCTTCCCTCCAGCATGTCAACCACGCCACACAGCTCAGTGTCACCGGCCAACTTGCTGAGGGTGCACTCAATGCCATCATCCATGTCACTAACGAAGATGTTAAACAGTATTGATCCCAATATGTACCCGAGGAACGTCACTCGTCATGGGTCTCCACTCAGACATTGAGCCGTTGACCGGCACTCTGAGTGCGACCATCCAGCCAGTTCCTTATCCATCAAGTGGTCCATCCGTCGAATCCATGTCTCTCCAATTTAGAGACAAGGATGTCATGTGGGATGCTGTTGAATGCTTTGCACAAGTCCAGGCAGGTGACATCAGCTGCCCATCCTTTATCCACCAAGGTTGTGACTCCCATCACCAAAGGCCACCATATTCGTCAGGCACGATCTGCCCTTGGTGAAGCCATGTTGGCTGTCACCAATCACATCCTCATTTTCCATGTGCCTTAGCATGGTTTTAAGGAGGATCTGCTCCATGATCTTGCCAGGCACAAAGGTGAGACTGACTGGCCTGCAGTTCCCCAGATCCTCTTTTTTTCCCTTTTTAAAGATGGGGGTTAACTTTCCCCTTGTCCAATCAGTGGAAACTTCACCAGACCACCATGACTCCTCAAATATGATGGACAGAGGTTTAGCAACTTCATCTGCTGGTTTCTTTAGGACCTGCGGATGTATTTTATCAGGTCCTCTGGACTTGTGCACCTTCAGGTTCCTCAGGTGTTCCTGAACCTGATCCTCACTAACCATGGGCAGCTCTCCATTCTCCCAGTCCCTGCCCTTGTGATAAGGGGGTATGGCGTCCCCCCTGCCAGTGAAGACGGAGGGGGGTGGGGGAAAAAAAAAAAAAATCATTGAGCACCTCAGCCTTCTCCATATACTGGGAAACCAGCTCTCTTGTTTCCTTCCACAGAGGGCCCACATATTCCCTAATCTTCCTTTTATCCCCTATGTACAAACCCTTCTTGTTGCCCTTGATGTCATGATGATGGTACCATAACGGTACCATGAAGCTCATTCTCAAGATAGTAAAACTGCATTTCCCAACATTAAACCTGGAATGCTTCTCTTTACTCCTCATTTCACAGAACAAAATAGGAAGTTATTTTATATAACTTACAGAATATTTTGATTAAAGGTTTCTAAATTCTTTTTAGGCTCTCAGGTCTGTGTAATCCTGAGCACAATTTGTGCACACTGTCAAAGTAATAGGAATGTTTTAATAAAGGCAGTCAGTGAGAATGAAGTACTTTGAGACTGCAGCCATAATTATAATCATAATTGGAATTAAGATAACAATGACAAAAAACAAGCTTTTCAGAGCACATATTAAGAAGTGTTCATTATAACTATGCAGTGTTTATTGAAAGGCTATTCTTAATCTAGATAGAGCATTATGAATAAGAGAGGAAAACCACAATTATGTTCCAGGTAGCAAAATATTCTCAGTGGATACTGTCACGCTCAAAGCAAATTCAGCAGTACAAGTTCTGATTCCTATTTGGGATTTACTCATACTTCAGCTACAGTTGAGGACTGCTTTGGATCTACTTCTGACTTACTCCAGTACTATTTGATTCCATAATTCCTATAATAATATTGCTAAAATATATTGACATTCTATAATTTGTTCAACGTAATTTAGAAAACAGTAAATTGAGAAATAGCGCAGCTAATACTGACAGTTCTACTGGACATCACCTTGACTGCATAGGATACAAAGACTGCAAACCCAGTCAGTTAGAGACTATCTGAGGTATCGTTACCAAGTCTTTAGTTTTGTTTTTTCTCAGGTTCCCACACTGCCAACTTCCCTATTCCTCTATCTGTAGCATTTCTGCTATTTATCTTGTATCACAGCATCAGATTCTTATAATCTGATTCTATACACCAAATTTCACAGCAATTCCTCTTCATCTTTTCTCCCTGGGGGGACAACTGGTTTTCTTTATAACGTAGAAACTGAAACTTTAAATCTAATGAAGTCTACTTATGGTATAAATTTCATATTGATTAACCTTAAGGAGGATGATAGCAGCACCCATAGGCATCTGGAAGAGTCCAGCAGGACTAGTAGCAAACCAGTCACAGTGAGCAAGACAGTAGTCCTTGTGAGAGCATCTTATGTTTATCATAAATGGCTTACTTATCTCTTCCACAGGTTTATTCATATAGCATTCAGAAGACAATTCCTGTACATCCTTTTGGACTATTTCTCAGAGGCAAAGAGGTACATAAGTTAGCAAAGCCACTCTCCATTTTTACCACATTCACCTGAAGCACTGTGATGGTTTTAAATTAAATTTTAGTTTCAGACTTACCAAGTGCATCATATTTCCAGGAAGAAAGCCATGAGTGACACTGTATCATCCTAAGGGAAGTGCCGTTGCTCTTCTGACTAAAAGATGCAAATTCGTTGCTAGTGGTAGTATTTTTTAGGTGACAGCATTTCAAGGTGTGTAACTGTAAAAACTTATACAACAGAAAAAGTAAACCAAAATAACAATTGACAGAAGTTGTTTTTTTTTTTCTAGCTAACACTTAGGGGCTTAGGCAGGTTGGTTTTGTTTTGGTTTTTTTCAGATTTTTCTTCTGTTTCTGCTCTATGACTGAAGGCAAGCAGCACAGGGACTGTTTTTACAGGGCTCCCCAAAGGGACAAGGCTGCATCCTGTTGTTCACATTATCTAAGAACAGAACTGCCCTGCTGAGTCTGACCAATTACCCACATAATCCACTACTCTGTCTCCAACTAAAAGCAGCACAGCAGAGAAATAAGGGTTGGGAATAGGACACCTGGCACCTAAATTCTCATCAGAATCTTTTACACGTTCCCGAAATATCAACAAACAAAACAGACTACTGATTTATTGACTGAACAGCATCAGCAGATATCCTCTCAGATTTCAGAATTTATCCAGGTAAATCCAATAGACTTTTACACCAGCTATCACTGGCTCTTGATTTGTCCCATAAAACACACATCTGGTTCACATCTTTTTTTGCACAGTATTCAATATATTCAGCAGCAGTTCCATACAATGCTTTTGACTGAATAATCCTCTGCAAGGGACTAATGTGGACAGTCTGACCTTCGCATTATACAGGACCTGTAAGCCAGTGTAATGGTATACAAGAGAGACACAGACAATGAAACTAGAACAGTTTGTGGATCTCATTTAACCTCTTCTATGTCTCCACCACACAATGTCAAAGACCAGTTGCGGAAATGTCTGTTTTATCTATGATAGTGCTGTCAGCCTATGCTTTTGACTGCAACTGTTGTTGGGAGTACAAATATGGCAAAAGCAAATACCATGAAAAGTGAACTTTTGCTTTGCTTACACTTACTTATTTTCCAAATACACGACAAAGCCAAACTGTAATCCAATCTTGTTACATTGGTAACAAGACTGTATGTGTGCTTTGTACCACTCTCTGTACACCCCATTCCTCCAGTGACTGTTCTGTGGCAGTTTGTGTAAGTGGTCAATAAAAACTAATTCTCTTTTGTGTTAGCTGTTAAACATTTGAGAAGTCCTTTAGCTCTAAATTTAGAAAGTCTAGCCTGAACACCAGAAATGGGCATAGCGGAAGTGGGAGCCAGAATTAATCAAGATGTTTGATGAAGATATTCCAATAAATACAACTTTAATTTAAAATACTTGAAGGCATTCTGTGTCTGTCAGATTTCTGTGCTCAAAACAATCCTTAAGAAAACAAGTCTGAGTCAACATGCCCTAGAGTTTTTTCCAGAGACTGCTGTGCTTGCTTCTGTTATTGTTCATCAATTCTATAAAAATATTAGTAGCTACGGTCACCGTTTGAAGTGTGACCTGCATTTTTTCTTGTCAGGGGTGGGAAATAATCTTGATGTCATACTAGCAACAACAGGAATCCTGGTAGCTTAAATGAAGTCTCCACTTTCCCTCCACACTTTAAATTTTCTTTAGATGTCAATATTTCTCTGACCCACACTGAAGCGGGAGCTGTGGCTCCATGTCCCACTTGGTTCTACCTGACTAGACAAAGGCCCAGCCAGGCTCCCCGGCAAGTGCACAGGAGTGTGAGTCCTCATGTAATGCCTCTACCTCTGCCAGCAGCCTTGGACAGCCTCCCTAGGGGATGGGGCTCCTCCACACCACAGCTGGAGTCTGTGCCAGCCTTGTAGGTCAGCCAGGAGGAAAGAACAAACTGCAAGACTGGCCCATGCAGAAAAGGTTCATTCCTCTATCACATCACTTTCCCAGTACAATGTATTTTACGTTTTATAGGAATGTACAAAAGGTTGACAAAGGCCTTTTTGCCATGACTACGGAGATGTGTTGAAGGATGCAACTGCTAACCCCAAATCAGTCCTCCAGGAAGGAGCACAACTTTTCCTACCTCCTTCATCATCCCTCATTTGGGCCAAGCCAAATCATAACATTATGAATAACTTCTTTCCAGGCTCTTTTAGTTCTTCCTGACTCATTCAAGTCTACAGTTTAATTTCCCAGCTATCTCAATAGGGTGCCATGTAATCTAGTAGTCTTAAAAGTAAGTCCTACACCGTTTAAAGCTTTATGAATAAAAGCCTGTAAGTATTTTAGAGCTTTATAAATCAAAAACTAGTAATGTGTTCTAATGCTCTTAAAATGCTTTGTGGAAAAAACAACCCACGCTTTTTCAGAACACGAATTTTTTCACTTTACAAGGAAAAATATGAAAAATCTTTGCGAATTACAAAGATTTTTATCAGGTATGACATAGTGCATACAATTGAAAAGGGAAGCACTATAAAGTTACAGGACTAAAAACTGAGTAGCTGATTAATAAACAGTAAGATTAATCAACCCTTATTTGTTTAATACAAGTCCACAGTCTGATCCCACATACAGCTATGTACTGATTGAAAGCATTTTTTCCCTGTTTAGCCACATTCTTGAATCCCATAAACTCCTATACAATTATATTATAAGTTATTATTAGTGCCTAGATAATCTGAGATTTACTGATTCTCAGAAAACATTTTATTAGGGCTGCTCATGTTAGATCTATATGTATCTATTTGAAGGGTTTGTGACTTACTTTGAATGAAAATAGCGTGTTGTTTTTCCAACTCAATTTTTAAGAATGTTATTTCTCTTTAAACAGCGACCTAAATATTTCTTGTACAACAGTTGTGACTACATTGACTATTCTTAAAAAAAAAAACTCCACAAAAGAAACCCACAAAAAATATTAAAATAATCTGTGAGTTAGATCAGTTCCAAACTTCAAGTTCTTAATATTCTAACAAAAAAATGCAATTCAACTTCTTTGAGGAAGTAATTTTGCATTTGTCCAAGCATCAGGCTGATGGAGAGTTAAAGTTAGTTGCCAAAGAACAATTATGCTGAATTCCTTCCCTCCTGCAAACAAACCTGAAATGGGATATTTGCAAAGTGTGATTAGGATAATGTACATCAGCTAGAAAAAAAAAGAAGATTGGTAAATTAAGGTGCTGAACATCAGAGATTATTCAACCAGGAAAAGATTTATACTCTGCACATAACGAGTGCTACAACTGGTCAACACAACTGTAATGAGTAATAAGAACTGTCAGAGAAGTGTATAAATACTGGTTTAGCCTTTTTTAGTACAGAAGTAGGCAGTCGACTAAGCTGAGTAATATTCACCTGATGTCAGATTTGTATCAGATTTTTATTTAATAGATTATTCTACTGTAAATTTACTCTCCATTGCAGACATCACATAGTTTTAAGATCTTTAAACACCTTTCTTCTCTTTTGGAAACAGGAACAGATATACTTCTACAGAAAAATTGATGAATTTGGGCTTTGCCAGTGGATTCATGCTTCGCTTTCTTATTCCTTCTTCGCGTCTCCTGCTGGTCCCACATTGAGTTAAGGAACCTTGATTTTTATAGACTATTCAGCTTCAGTGAACCCTAGCATACTGTGCACACAGTCTGCATAAAACATTCATACATCAGAATTAAAAAGTCTTCTACTAAATCCTTTGAGTTCAGGATGTCTCTTACCCTCAGAGGTTTCATAAACATTAAATATTTACTTTGGAGTACCTCAAAAAATTCTACATGCAATCGGTTCAATCTGCACACTGATTCTTAATCAAGATAACATATGGGCTCATATTCCCTTGTCTTCTACTTATAGGGCTACAGGAAATCAGAATTACATTGCGCATTTTAAGTCTGCAGCTTTTTTTTCCCCTCTTCTCTTCAGAGCTCCAAGTCAGTAGCTTCCACATTCACAAAAAAAAAATTAGAAATAACTCTTTGTTACCTTGAATATCTACATTAGAGTAGCAGAACAAAGTTGATACTTTAGGAAAGTGGAATCTTAACAGAAGGTATCGTCCCTTGAGATATAATCCATCAAGACAGGGGAATTAAACACCTCCTAGATCTAACACCTTACTCTTCAACTGCTTTCTAGGCACTTGATCAATCCCTGGCTACCTGTCAAATATAAGTACCACCTCCACTTAAAACTGAATCCTTAAAGAGATGTTTTAATCATTACTGTTCCCCCTATCTCAAGTGAAGAGCCAATCATCATTACAGTATCAAAATGCTTGAAAAGGTAGGTAGGATGTAATCACCAGATATCATTTCCTTCCCACTATAAGAAGAAAAACATTACGTGCCACTACAGTACTTTCAGCTCCCCAGCACCTACTCAAACATTATTTTCAAAGTATAGGCAACTATGCCAAGTTAGCCCTGATTACTTCTCAAACAGTACTTTGGAGTTTTCCACCTGCAGACAGATCATTGATTCCTTCACAGAATTATCCCCACATTGCAGCTTGATATTATATACATATAGTTTTCCACAATAACAACCACCAAACAAAACAAACAAACAAAAAAAACCCAACCAGCACCACCCAAACAACAAGCCCAACCATTACAAGAAAAAATATATATATATGTATTTCCAGTGCATAAGTTGGGTCAAACAAAACCATACACAGTCACTGATAATTACCTAAAGAATATGAAATTTTACCTGATCCAGGACAGTTCACTTGATAAAGCAAAGCTAGATTTAAAAGGTGTTAAATCTTTTTATTGTTTTCAACGTAACTTTCTAGGGAGCTATGTGTCTCATTCACCTAAAGTTAATGTATTTAATCACAAAACCTAAGAAAGCAACAGGAAGAAGCCTGGCTTGAATTATTTCCTGTTCTACTAGTTTTTGCTTAAGAATCAATCAAGAGGAAAAAAATATAAATATATAACACATTATTGCTTAATCTACATTCTGGAATAAATAAAAGACAAAGACTCCGTGGCTGCATTACAAAAAGAAATAGCGAAGGTGGCTGCTTTCTCTTTTCTCACAGCACTGACTTCCGATGGCACAACACTAACAACCACTTTGTAACGTACAAACTCAAGTCCGGGCACACCTGCTGGCGTGACTATGCTAAACTCAATCCTCCACTGAAATCCCACAGAAATATACACAATCAACTTTCATTTTCTGAACAAAAGAAACAAGATGTCTTAAGGAGCTCAGAGGTGGATGATAATCACTCCAGCAGGTTAATGTCTCAAGCTTAAAATTTCTGGTTTTGAATGAAACCTCCTTCCAATCCATTAACCTTCATTTTCTGAATTTTGGCAATATAGCAGCATATATATTACATTTTATTTCTGCCCAAATTGTACTTGTGCCTGGGAGGGAGCCACAGCTGAGACTACTTCAAGTGCCAGAAGCTGAAGCTTTAACCGTAGTATCAGCTAAATATACATTTTCTTAATTGATCACAAAACATGTTATGTTCAAAATTATTTAACTAAATACTGCTTATCATAAAACAATGAAATTGTATTTTGGGTTTCAAATGTACAGCAATTTCTTTTTAAGCAAGGCAAGCACATAAATCAACCCAGAAACACTATTTAAATAGTTGATTTTATTAAATGTGCTGGGGAATGGGAAAGCAGATATTTATGACTGTAGAAAGCTTCAAAGCTGGTAAGTAAAATTAAGACTCTAGACTTAAGATTACTCTGCATTAGACAGCAGGTGAAGGCAGCTTTAAAATCATTACTACACTGGACAGTTACATTCGGTTTTATTATTAGCTCTAGGTCATTAAAAGATGTCTGTTTATGCAAAGAATGGGTAAAGTTACTCCTCAGTTATGATGGTATCCAAACAGGACAGCATCTGCTTAATAACGAGATGAAGCCACTCCTGTTTATGAAACAGGAACTGTGAAGAGACAAAAGATAGCAAATAAATTAGCAGTA
>NW_010242082.1:0-7083 GCF_000690775.1 Eurypyga helias | reverse complement strand
GCGGGAGGGGAGGGGTGGCAGCAGGGCAGGGGAGCAGTCACACTTAGACCTATGTGTTACACTGTGTATTTAGGCTCAGGAAAGACCTTTACAAGTCTGAGGAAAAAAAACTCTTTCTTCACATAAAATCAAAATACAATGTGAATTTGAGAATCAGAAGTTAGATAAAAAAACAATTGAATACAATTCATCTAAGAAATCCTTAGAGTTCTGTATGTACCTATGAATACACTTTACGAAGAAACAACATTCTAAAGTAAACAATTTTAAAATCGAATATTCCTTCCTGCTTCAAACATTAACTTTCATTTTCAACTTCCTTAGTTCATGCATCTTGCATTGTCATGCAATTTAACAAGGAACCAAACACATCTTACTAGCACTAAATCTAACTAGAAAGGTTGAACAAGTCTCAAATCAACTGAAATCATCCACAACTGTTTGTCATAAGCTGTTATTGCACAAAATAGATAGAAACAAGAATAATTTATGATTGCTTATTTTTTCTTCTTATGCAGATAATGCTGACCCAGCCCTAAAATTTATTTAAAAACAATTGGGACATCTTTAGATTCCGTAAGCCTGAAGCAGTTTTCTTACTTTAAAGCTTCGTTTAAAATGAACAAAGACATTACAGCTTTTAAGACATGACTTCTGACTGATTTACTGTACACTTTCACAGGACTACAAATTCAACATTCACAAATAATGTATGATTCATGGTAGCTTAGTTCTTTCAGTCCAAACTTGGTACCATGCACAAGTCTGCCAGCACTGCTGGCAAAGAACATCTTAAATAGCCTGCCTACGTCAACATTTCTTGGTTTTACCCTTTAACGCTTCAGTGACTTATAAGGTCACCTCTAAGACCAGCTTCAAGTAGTATTACTCACCAACATCTTTTTTTTTTTCCTCCAGGGCTATCAAAGAATATTAGTGTATTGCTCATTAATTCCAGATTTGCTCTAAGAAATAAAAATCTGATACAATATAGCAGATTAGAGCTGCAAACAGAGCAAAAAGGGTTCAGTATTTGAATTTTAAGGGTAAGACCGTGTCTATTCGACTACAGTAAGTCAAGGGGCAATAATGCAAAGTTCATATTTCCTCAATCATTGTCTACCTTAAATCGAAGCAGTTCCAAGTGAAAATGCTGAAATTAAGTCAGGTTTTATGTCACCGTCTAGATCTCAGCTGAATGTTCACATTAAGTTTTGAATGTTTAGTTGAACTCTGCAAAAGCTGCCACTGCTAAAAGCTTTAGACAGACTTCTAAAGTACTGTTTCAATTAACATCAAGGTTAAAAACCTCAACCAAAATCCACATTTAAAGTAAACTGCTGTTTCTTGATGTTCAGTTACCTGCAGTTCTGGCACAGATTCGTTTCTGGAGAGTTCTTTTTTCACACAGAGGCTGACAGTCCTAGAATAATTTCACTGATCTAAGACATCTTTGTACCTCTACAACCACAGTAGTGTTTCCAGGGTCGTACTGGCTTACAGCAGCATAGCTACTGCAGCTCACTTCCTCAGTTCATACGCTTTCTATTAAACAGTGCAGCTCCTTGGGTTAAACTGTTCTATTGAATTACATCAATCAGAAAACATTAAAAGCATTATTTCCAGGTTTCTGTTTCTCAGAATAAAATGCACCGAACTGTGTCTCAGTTCCTTTCACAGCTGTGCAGCTAACTTCCTGTATGTGTTTCAGAAACCACCTTCTTCACCGTTTTTCCAGTTTGTCTTGATTAAACTGTATACATGCTGTGGAATTAGAAACTCCAAAAAAGCATCCTTCTTTCTTAGCCGATAACCACACATACAGCATTAGAAGGAGCACAATAGAGTCCTGTAAACAGCAAGATCTGCAACACAGCAAATTAATCATGAAATGCATCAGTGACCACAAGTTTCAGAATTAATGTGCTAACCAGTCACCCTTCCGGAGCATCATAAGCATATTTATCTACTTTGAACAGCCTACAATAAAGACATTACACTGGGAAACCAAAGAGCTTATTTCTCAGAAGTCAAAAACCAAATACAACCCAAACTTAAAAATAAAAAAAAAAGGGTGGGGAAGTGGAACAACACACAGATGGACGATTCTGAAGTAACAATTTCAGTGAAATGCCCAACCATGCAATGTGGTTCCACTCTGGATAGTGATTAATACTGCACCCTGACAGCATTAACAAACCTCATCCAAATCAGGCAGGATTTGCCAAACTGAGCACATGATCAGTACTCACGCTGGCTTGAAGCCACAGACAAGAAACTAATGTATCAACACTTAACACTTCCATCTTAACATGAATTATGCTTGTCCTTAGGGCCTGTAGTAATACATCACCAATGGGAGCAAGAGAAATTTCCACACCCCAACCCAATCCCTTGACAATTCCAAGGTATACTAGGCTACCTATAAAACCTAAAAAGGCCAAGACACCTCAATAAAGCACATTTGGTCTCTTACACTGAATTAATCTTCTACTTACATTTAGACTATTCTTCATAGTTAGTTTCAATACCATGACTCCCATATTAGTCTCAAAAATAAGAAAATGTTGATGTTTACGAAAATGCTGAATCTTCTCAATACAGCAGTCACAATAAGCTCTGTATTAAGGGAATCTGTATACTGTAAGAACACAGCCTGAGGGTGTGGAACAACAAGCCTCTAAGTTTCACATCATTTGCTGCCACACACAATGTGGACACCACAGAATTTCTGACTACGCTACGAAGGCTCTACAGCCCGATTTCCATCAACCGAAGCCACGCTGACAGGTTACCCTGCAAAGTCACTTTGTGCAGAGATCATCTTACTGCCATGGGAAAGCACAAAGCAGTTTCTAGTACCACTGATGGTCCTAGAACAAAGAAAAACATACCTAAAAAAATCAGCACACTAGATCTTATAGCATGCTCTTCTGAGTAGCTGAGAAGGGAAGCATCCTCAGACCTATGGTGATATTTCTACACTGAAAAGAGCTGTAAGTTAATGTAGCATGAAAAAAATCAGAATGCTACACATAACACAATAGACAATCTAAAAAAAAAATTTGTTGTTGATTAACTAGAAGGCAGGCAGAGACGAAGCAACACCGGTGTTTTAGGTCAAGGTGATATTCAGACATTTTTTCTGTACTGCACTCACACTAGAAGAATCCTGTTCTTATCAGACTAATAGGAGTCTTTACTGCCTGTTTTTAGTAACATTTTATGATCTTGGCTCAAAAAGGTTGAAAGAAATCAGAGCACGTAAATAGTTTTGCTTTTATTTGAAAGGGTTTGGGGTTTTTTTGCATCCAGGCACATTAAAAATTTTAACAGCTTTCTCCAAGGCTGGAATTTCTGAACTTACTACAGACACAGCCCTAAGCTTATACATAGGAGGTTTTCAGTTTTAACTGCAGTTCACCTCGTAAGGTACAGAAGACACTACCTCATCTTTCCTACATGGCTACAAAGCCTACCCCAGCAGAACTAAAAATACTATATTCTTCCTTCTATGGGAAAGCCCAGATACTGCTTCAATTCAAGCTCTCCCTCCCAACTATACATTAAGATGAAAGTAAGAAATTGTATATTTAAGAGTAAGTGCCATGCTTTACAGCATCAGTTAAGCAGGTCTTTCTAGAAAAGATTTTTTTTATTGGCCATATTACCAAAACCATTTCTTTTGCCTTACTCAGTGCTGGGGCCTCTCTCATACTCTTTCACAAACTTAACCAAAGTCCCTAAGAATTTAAGTTCCTTTCCAGCCAGCTAGTCAGAAATTTATTAAGATTCACCTAAAAGAGGTAATTCTGAGCTACATATTGTTGCACAGCTTTCAGCACACACTGCTACTGCCTTGGCTAACCCCAGAAACCGCAGTACCTTGAATTCACAAATGCGTCGCTGAAAAATGTACATCCATCCCAACTTAAAAACAAGGACAATGTCAAAAATCACAACGTGTTTGCACGTTTTGTGAGAAAAACATACATCATAAAACAAAGGAAGCAAAACTCATCCCATGACGCTGTCTTACCGCACAGGAGCCAAGCTGCCCTTGACCTAGTTAAATAGGCATGAAAAGTCTGTACGTGAGTTTCAAAGAACCTTTCATCCAAGAATTCGGATTAAAAAACACTTCCATGTACAGACAGTCCTGATCTAATATTTACAGTATACTCACACTAGGTGCAGTATTTACTGACAAATGACTTACCCAGAGTTACCATGAGCGAACACATGAGGGTTAGATCAACTGCTACAACCCAAGATTATTTTACTCTACTGAAACCTGACAACGTTTTTCCTGAGCATCTCATCTGCATGCTGGAATTGTAATCCCCTTTGGCCACAGCTTCAGGAGACCAAGCAAGATATTCAGATTGCCTCATAAAATTTATACTGAATACGATGGAGCATGTTACCTTAACCAGGGTCTAAGAGTCATCAGTTTTACCTGAAACATATTCTCATCTCTGTTACTGCTTTGCTTAGAGGAAGCTGCACCTTTTGAACTTTCACCAGTCTTTTGTTTCTTTACAGGCTTTTCTGGAGCTGCTTGCTTTTTCCGTTTTGCCTTGGAGCAAGAATAGAAAAAGAAAAGCATGAACCACAATTCATTCTGTAAGTTTACATTAGAGGTAAACTACTACTATGCAAGGCACATTATCACCTTCCTGCTTTGAAGGTAGGACTCCAATACTGCACATTTAGACTGGAATTTTAAAAAAAATTTAAAATCTTCATATAAGCCTAATTCTGTTCCCAGTGAAGTTTACCATAATACTTTTGGCTTTGAAAAGAATTAACTTAGATCAAAATATCTTACAAAAATCCTACACTTTCCACAGTTAATACTGTCTGTTCAGTAGTTTTAATAACCTTGCCCCAATAGGAAAGTAATACAAAACCACTAAAAATTAGTCTCACCTTCTGGAATCATACTGTGGATAACATCTTTTAAGGACAAACAGTTCCAATAAATATGGGTGGTTATAATAACAAAAATAAAAAAAAACTTAATGACCACTAAAGCAGACTTTTAGATTATGACTTTTCAGGAATACAGTTCCCTATCGAAAAGATCACCTGAGCATCTTTCCTTGTATTAGCATCTGACAGAACACCCAATTTGCCAAGTGCAACTAAGTCACGTGTGAACCAGTTCAGTAAAGCAGACCGAGTCTCTTCACATACACTGAAAGACCTTACGTCCGCGTTACCATCTAACACGTCTTAAAAGGACTCACTGCTTTTCCACGTTTTTGTTATAATGGGTTTTAATGGTTTTGTATGTAATGACTGGTACGTCTGTACAAACTTATAAGTTAAATAAGTATTAAAAATAAATGGGAACAGTCAATTCATATATTTCAGTCAACTTATTTTAGAATTAATCAACCCAAGTACATTCAGTTGGCTCAGCTTTTAAGTGGGAAGCTAGCAGATGGTATTACAGACTCTGAAACGGAGGTAAAGAACACATGAACAAGATGGGCAAGTGGCACATGGAGGACAAGGCAAGAGGCACTTTTTGTTTCGGACAAGTAATCCATATACCAAAATGGGGGGGTGGGGTGCAGACGCACTGCAGTTTGTCCTCAAAACTAGTCCAAATTCTTGCCACCGGGGGTAGTTTATAAAGAAGCCTTCCATCACTTGCCAGAAAGCAGCAAAGAATTCCTGGAAACTTGTGGTTAGATGTATCATATGCAAAATGCAGACTTCAGTAAAAAGAGTTTACTGCAAGGCAAAAATTATCCTACCCACTCGAACCCAAGTTTTGGGAGGTGTTTTTTGTTGTAGAAGTAGATGAGGCAGACAGACGGGGTGTTTTGGATTAGGTACCTGGTAAATCATGTGGAATGACATGCATGTTGCAACATAATGGTCACTTAATTCCGTAACAGCAGCCTGAAATGTAAGCGTTAGTACATAGTAATAAACTGCATATGATGTTCACCTTTTTGTCTACTTCACTATCTGAATCACTTGCAGATGAGCTTGAAGACACAAGTTCCTTTGACTTAGGCATTCTAGGAAGAGAAAAATAACATGAGAACACTGTACAAGGAACATGTCCCCTTTACAGCTGGAAAGCCATCTTCAAAGTTCTTGGTAAAGCTCTTATTCAAAACCCTCCTAAAGACTTCCCTCCCTTTTCATATAAGCTTTAATACACGCTGTAGATATGATCTGTATCTCTTTTTGCCGAAACCGCATTAAATGTAGTGTTTTAGTTTCTGAACTGTTTACAAAGGGACAATTTTCCACCAGCTGCATATGCCCCATGTGTGGCAGAAATCGTGGTGTAAAAAATAAAACCACAATTCTGTCCTCCAGCTGAAATCTTTACATTACATTGTCACAAACTGTTAAGGCCCTGGCTTTACTCTTACAGGGGCATTTCGCCCAGCTGAATTTGGAAGCAACATACTGCATAACCGCTACACATGAAGCTAAATATCCCACCAATAATACCAAAGTCTGAAAAACACCTCAGTTACAGTGAACTACAATCCGTAGTTCCACTTCAGCTTCAACACACCAGTCACTAGAGTCTATTCATTTGCCAGACACGTGGACATTCAACTTTCCTTGAATGCATGCTGCCAGGTGCGCTTCTACATCTCTCCAGTATGCAAACATGTGGTTAGATAGAGCAGTTACGCATCTTGCCGGCTACTAGAAACTCATTGTAAGCAATAAACAGTTCATTTATTCTTTCAGGATAAAAATAAGCATCCCAAAGAGAAACTATGTAACTACAGGTAGGAAAGGTTAGCGTTATATCAGGGAAGAAAAAGGAGTAACTGTGTTTTTAAACTGGCAGTGGAAAACACATATGCAAAGGAAAAAAAAGGAGCCTAAGTCATGCTAATGGGTCAACCTGGCTCTAAAGCCGTCCCAGTCCTGCCGTAACAGCCGGGAGCGCAGCGATGGGAGCTGGAGCGCCGGACACGAGGCCGGGCGGGCGGCAGCACCGAAGGCACGCCGCGGGACCGAGGCGGGGGAGAGCTGGAATGGGGCGGCGTAGAACAAGGGCAGCGATGAGATGAAACCGGGGGGCTCAGCGAGAAG
>NW_010242081.1:499-767 GCF_000690775.1 Eurypyga helias | reverse complement strand
TTCTTTGAGCAGAGGAACACTTACTTGCCGTAGCCAAGATACTGGCTCACACAGGTGGGGAGCGGAACACGTCTTCTGTAACTTCCTTAAACTCCTGGGAAAGTCTCTCTACAGTCGAGACACAGGCCTGTATGGGGAAAGAGAGACTTTCCTCATATTCCTGGAACTGGTGAATCATCTCATCCACTGCTGGTGCCGAAAACTCTTTCCAAGTTATTATTGCTGTGCTGGATTCAGCCAGGAAAGACTTAACTCTCTTTCACATGGC
>NW_010242081.1:0-274 GCF_000690775.1 Eurypyga helias | reverse complement strand
TTTACTGCTCTACCCTCTAACTCCATGCTAGTGGCCTCATTATCCCAGCAGCAGAGCAGCCAGGTGATAATATGTTCACCTGGAAAATGGCTAAAGTCTCTACGGATAACCTGTAACTCCCTCAGGGATAAAGATCGAGTGGTCACTACTGCTTCATCCTCTGTCTCTGTCTCTGGGGACGGCCCTGATACTGCCTTATCCTCTACCAGATGAACTGATTTGCGTGTTCATTTCTTTTCTGTACTGGGGCAATGGGCACTGGTGCTGGTTGACA
>NW_010242080.1:230-2575 GCF_000690775.1 Eurypyga helias | reverse complement strand
CGCCCCCGGGGGCTCCAGCCTCCAGTCCCACCATGGAGAGGTCTGACCACAGCTCCCCCACCGCCCTGGGGAGCCAGGGCTGGGGAGGGGAGCCCAGGGGTGTCCCGCTGCTTGGAGCCCCCCGATTTTCTGTTGTACCAGGGACCGAGCCCGAAGCCCAGGTCCGCTGGCTGTGCTGTGCATTGCATCCATCTCCCGCTGCTCCCATCCGGACCCACCCCCACCCACACCTGGACAAGGTGGTAGAGGTGTTCCTGGGCGGCATCTGTACGGTTTGGGGGATGCCATGGGGATGCCATGGAAATGTCACTTGGAAAACGGGATGCCAAAAGCCCAGGTGCCCTCTGTGGCCCCGGCGCAGGGGGAAGGTTTCCCCGTGGGGCACAGCGGGACCCCGACCCCGGCCCTGGGGCCAGCCGGGGTGAAAAGGCTACTTGAGAGAGGTCAGGAGGAGAGAACTAACCTGCTTTTCTTTGGCAATTATGAAGTGACAAATCACCAGTGAAAAAGCTCATCTGTCTGTATTTATTTGTAGAGCCTCTCCTCGCTGCAAAACTAACGCACGGAGAGGGCCGGGATCACAGCCCTTCTCTTAAGGATTTCAAAATAGGCTGCTGACACCCCACTCCATCTCTGTCAGCACCAGGGACACACGGGAATTAAGTGGCCAGCCTGGTGCCACCAAACAAGCTGCATTTCCAGGAGTGAGCATCCTAAGCATGCTCTGCACCTCTCCATCCCTCCCTGCATCCCCTCATGTACCCTGAGCACCAGGATGGTGTTTTGCAGAGGAAGCTGAAATGCCCTCCCAATCCCACCCCGCTGAGAGCTCAGTGTTTAAGGAAATCTGGTATTAGGAGGGTCCTGATAAAACAGAGGTCTGGACCCCTTTGAGTGTGCCATCCCTGAGCTCTGTGTCTCCGTGCTCACAGGGCAAGGGCGAATCCTGCGCACACCCAGCCCCAAGACACAACAAAAGCCCCAAGCCCTTGCATGTGAGAAATGCTTAATTGCATTACAACCATCTTCTGTTATCAAGGAATCGGGAGGGGAGTCAAAACAGGCACTTTGATCCCAGCAGAAGCTGGAGAAACAGCAAACCTCCTCCTCCCCTCCCAGCAGCCAAGGAGGGGGGAGAAGGGCCCTTCCCCAGAGCCGGGTTTGGGGGCCTGGGAAAAGCCCCCCAACCTTCTGAGGAAGAGCAGCAGCAAACACAGCAGTAATCACCCCCAAGATAAAAAAATATCAGTGACCAGCTTGGCTTTGCTTCTCTTTTTGTTACTGGCATCTTTAAATATAGAAATAAACGGGATTTGCAAAGCGAAGCGTGGGTTTCGAGGCGACGGGCAGCGCTAACCCGGCCAGCCCGTGGGCGAGCATCCCAGTGCGCGCTGCCCCATGGATCCCAGCTCGCTCCACCCCGGGAGATGGGGAAAAAACCCTCAGGAAGAGAGGTAAATATTTACTCTCTAAACACAAGCTGCTGCCTGGAGGTTAACAAGACCCATCACCCTCTGCAACAGGGACCATGAGATGGGAGTGTGGTCAGCCGGGTGCTCCCTGGGGTCTCCCAAAAGCGGGGCAGGGGGTGGGAGCAGGCTGCTGCCGAGGTAGATAATCCCCCTGCTCCTTCGCTGCCCTCCACAAGCCACCTCCCACGGTTTCCTAAATGAAAAAATATTGCGGCCAAGTTAGAAACACATAGATCGTCACTAACCAAATTGAAACTCTTATTTTCCTTCTTTATTTGACCAGCTCTGCAGCCGTCGGGGGAGGATTTATCTCCGCTGTAAACCCAAGAGCAAGTTCAATCTTGTTTGTACCTGGCAACAAATTCAGGTTAAGCTCAGGCCAGCGCTAAGGGCTCCTGCTCACCCCCCCGCTGCCTGGGGAAGCGATGCTCCCGCTCCGCTGGCGCTCCAGGAGGGATGGCGGCTGGAAAACCGCCCGCTGTCCCCAGGATTCTGCTGGGGCTCATCGACGTGGGGCGGGAGTGATGGTGTCCCGAGCAGGGTGCAGCTGGAGACCTCAAAGGGATCTGAAATTCCAAGGGAAATTCCTGAGAGGAGGGAAAAAAAGTATCATCTCCTTCACCGAGCATTGGGGTCTCTCCCCCCAGCTCTGCCCTTGCTCCTTACAACCAGGTGGGATTTACGCTCAGACTTGGCCCCGCAGCGAGCAGGAGGGATGGACCCCTGGGTATGGGGACACCCCCAAATGGGGACAGCCCCCCCATGGGGGACCTGAAGGAATAACTCAGGACACACCAGTGAAGAACAAAAGAGGACTTGGACTGGGTTATATTTTAAAATGCTCATATATTTTCTCTTTTTTTTTCTCCTTTT
>NW_010242080.1:0-220 GCF_000690775.1 Eurypyga helias | reverse complement strand
TTTTTTTTTTTTTTTTTTTTTTTTTTTTCCACAATTCTAATACAATTGTTCATCAAAATACTGGCGTTTCCAGCAGCAATTCTTTTTTTTTTTTTTAGGTTTTTTTTTCCTTTTTTTAAAGTGAATAATAATATATGGTAGTGATTTCACAGTAAACCAGACCTGTGGGAACGCCGGATATACGTGACAAGACACCCCCAGTCCACACCCTACCCCCCAA
>NW_010242079.1:10285-11195 GCF_000690775.1 Eurypyga helias | reverse complement strand
TATTAAAATCACTATTTGTGCATGAATAGTATTATTTCACCTGTAGATTTTCAAAAAGAGACCTTAGGGCAGATAAAAAGATATGAGTTAGTCTGGATTTTTACATCTACTAAAACCCCTCAAAGTTATAACTTAAATTATTCTTGTTTTCCTGTCTGGACATATCAACACTCTCCATTTTCAAGTTTGTAAGCAACAAATTGTCCCAGTAATAAATTAATATATTGTCAGACCAAAGATGCCTCTCGCCTCATGACTGGTCTCTGAAAAGAACTAGCAACAGTATTGCAACTAGCAACAATTGAACTAGCAACAATCCCACTGTTCTTAAATTCACAAAAGCATAGAGAAGACTGAACACAAACAACTAGCAGACAGAAGTGGCCTAGATTTTTACCAGCATTCCCTGAATATTTATTCACCTCTTTAGTCTGGGCAACAAAGCCAGTAAGGTGAGGACTAAATACATTTTGAGATGAAGTCAATGAAGCTTGGAGAGCAATTCAGCCCAGACTAAGTGAAACACCTAGCAGCAAGTCAGCCAAGTTTCTGTCCAGGCTCCATTGAGTAGAATAGGAATTACACTCCTACTCTTCAAAGTGAAGTATATTCCCCTAGTATGTACTCCAAGAAGACCCCGAGAACAAGACAGATTTTGACAGCTGAGTCTCTGAACTAGCTTCTCCTGTGAAAGCTTGGAGCAACACTTGGCTTTGGTGAAAATACAGCACGTATAACATTGGAGAGTTTGAAGTGACCGCAGCCATCAAGAGGTTGTGCAGAAGTATCAGCCCCTCTGGAAGTAGAAGGAAATAGATGCATAAAATGCAACAGACTCTAAACTGCATTGCAGTAACAGAGAGAAGAAATACTGTCTCCTAATCATCCCTTCTGTTTAAAGAGAGTTAAG
>NW_010242079.1:3066-10104 GCF_000690775.1 Eurypyga helias | reverse complement strand
AGCAGGTTGGAATCTGTCTACACGGACCCTGTAAGAAGAGAGGCTGGCACAGCCAAAACAAAACATGAACCCACAACTGCTTTTGTTAGATAAACAAACAGGGATGGAGTAAATGTCTCCATTACTTTTGTTGATTGAAATTGACATTGGATTTTCAAGGTCAGAGAGGAAACATTACCAGCACAGAGAAAAAGAGCAAGATTTTTGTGCTTGTATGGAGATACATTGTGGCAGTCAAAAAAAGCATATGGCAACACCCTTCTTCTCAAGAAGACATTAATAATACACTTCTAGCATATTATAACTTAAAATTCGCAATTAATATAGTGACATACAGTGCATGTCCATTTGCATAATCAGGTGAACACTTCTGCATGTAGGCTTGCACTTAATATTTTAGAAGTCTCAGGGTCTTGATTTTGGGAAGGGTCACCTGCTAAGTCTTCCCAAGATACACATTTCATGGTATTTAATTATTCTTATGGTTCAGTAAGATTAAAGTGGAAGATATGCTCTATTTTAACTGTGGTAAAATGAAAGTCACATGCCTGACCATGCAGGACTAGAAAAGTAATCAAGACCAAAAAAAAAAAAAATTACAGAGACGATAAACATTAGGGAGAAATGCAAGCATTATGCAGCTTCTAGATTACAGAGAAATAAAATACACTGCTCTTCTCACTGTCCTCTTCCTTTGCATGCATTCGCACCTCCTCTTTGGCTTCTCTTTGACCAATCTCAGAATTTGGAAGAACATCTCCAATTAATTTTTTTTACTACTAAAAAGTTTTTTTTTTTTTTTTTAAGACTTTTATTTCAAAAAGACTAGGAGAGAAATCTGTTTGCTAAATCCATAGAGAAAACATGAGATGTTTTCAGACCTGAAAGTTTGCAAACAAGAAAATGTGAGTAAAAACAGTAATTAAAAAAACCCCAAACAACAACAAAAACTAAAAAAACAAACCCACCACACTTTACAGTTTTCATATGCATGTTCAGATTCAGAATTTTAAGATGATTCCAGAAAGATTTCATGCTCAGCAGAAAACAGTATGTGCGTGTTTATGTGCATGCAGGAGTTACTATATAATTGAAGACAATTCAGAGCTGAACTTCACGAGCCTGCAAAAGTAATACTGCTACTACATCACTGTCTCCTCAACTCTCAAGACGTAATTGGTTTCAAAATCAGGTTTTGGTCCCACCTTGGGGCTGAAGTGAGGATGTCAAAGTAATCCTTCTCAATGTATGCTTTGAAAGTTTCACAAGATACTCAGGCTGACTTGATGATTTTCCTATCCGGCTTATTTTCATCCTGCTGTTGCTCTTTATCTGCACTATGATTCTAAGCATTATGTTCCCAAATGCAAACTTTCCACAAAAAAATAGCATTACTTGAATAAGCTGAAAATGATGTATTTCCACTCCAATCCCTCTGAAATGTTGTGGTGGGGTTTTTTTGCTTTGTTGGTTGTTTTTTGTGCCACATGTTATGGGGTTCTTTTACTATCAGGGGACTGAGTAGATGTACAGGTAGATAAGGAACCTCTCCTGCTAACTGTTGCTGTGGAGAGAATAACCTAACTTCCCATTCTCAAAATAATAGCAGAAACTCTCCCTGCATTATTTGTTTCCTGCATCAATATTGCTTATCATCCCCAGGGTATTTACAGGGATTCACATTTCCACTGTCCTTTGCTTTTTCCCTTGCTGCCACAGACTGAAGCAAAGCAGGATTGTTTTTCTGGACTAAAAAACAGCAGGAGGATTTGACAATGCTATTCTGCCAGTTACTCAGCATGGAGCCAGATCCATGCACTTTCAGAAGTGGGCTAAAAATGGGTGGTACTTCTAAAGCACGGTAGAGATACAGAGAGGAGGAAGAAAAAAGGAAGAATCATAGAATCAAGGAATGGTTTGGGTTGGAAGGGACCTGCAAGATAATCTTGTTCCAACTGCCCTGGACATGGGCAGGGACACCTTCCACTAGACCAGGTTGCTCAAAGCCTCATCCAGCCTGGCATTGAACACTTCCAGGGAGGGGGCAGCCACAACATCTCTGGGCAACCTGTTCCAGTGTCTCACCACCCTCTCCGTGAAGAATTTCTTCCTGATATCTAATTTAAAAACCTCCCCACTTTCAATTTAAACCCATTACCCCTTGTCCTGTCACTACAGGCCCTTGTAAAAAGTCCCCCCCAGCTTCCTTGTAGTCCCTTCAGGTACTGGAAGGCTGCAATAAGGTCTCCCCGGAGCCTTCTCTTCTCCAGGCTGTACAAGCCCAACTCTCTCAGCCTTTCATCATAGCAGAGGTGCTTCAGCCCTCTGAGCATCTTCGTGGGCTCTTCTGGACTCGCTCCAACCGGTCTATCTCCTTCTGATGTTGAGGGCTCCTCAGCTGGATGCAGCACTCCAGGTGGGGTCTCACCAGAGCAGAGCAGAGGAGGAGAATCATCTCCCTCAACCTGCTGGCCACACTTCTGATGCAGACCAGGATACGGTGGGCTTTCTGAAGAGGTTGAACACAGTGTCAGCTGAAGAGCTCAAAGCTACACCTTGTAGAGAAGGGTTGCAATTAAGATGACTTAATCCAAATTTAGACAGAAGCAAGCATACAAATTAAAGTGACTTTAATTGCTAAGTAAGCATGGCACAGAAATGTTTTAATGACAATGGACAGGATCAACAAGCCACCTGATTAAACACTTCCATTGCTGAAAACCACCACAGTTACTCAAGGTGGCTGCCATATGATTCTTTCCACAGTGGCTCATTTTGAGTTCCTTCATTTACTTCCATAATGTTACATAAATACTAGGGAGCTGGCAGGATGCCTACAGGGGTCTTGAGGAACTGATGACTTGTTTTGTGGTTTTCTTTTTTTTTTTTTTAATATTTTAAACAACAAGCCCATACCCTGACCTTAATTATGTATAATAAGATGCTTGATAAAGCCTGGCTGGCCTCCCATTTGCTGAGATTGTTAGAACTGTAAGAAAAGAAATCTAATATTTTTATCACTGAGGAAAAAGAAAGTTTTGGCTCTCCCCCTCAGGTTCTGCCACATTTATGATTTTGTTGACAGAATTCAAGATTAAATAAAGACACAGACAACAACCAACACTATACAGGCAAGGTTTAGTGGTTAGCTATATAGCATGGGTGAGGCTGCACTGTTACTATAAAACTTCAGATTATTCAGTTTTGTAAAACTTGGTCCAAAAGCTAACAACATAATGCTTTTTTTCAGTAAAAAAGTAGTATTGTACAAATACGTCAAAGACAATTCAAAATGAGCTATTTACTTAAAAAAAAAGTACATGGAGGTTTGCACTATGAAATAGTGGTGTCTGTCTCAAAGTACTACAGAAATAAGATGACTAAATATTATAGTGAAGGTTAGTGACAAAATGTTGTTTCTACTTATTTCAATCCTTGTAAATTTCTTTCATAAAAAATGGTTTAAACTTCTGTTTACCTATCAAACTGTCCTCCTCCCCCACAAACTTAGCTTAGGATTTGAACTCTAAAATTCTTAAAACCTGATTTAATATTAAAAGTTCATCAAACAGATGTTATAGAAATATCTGCTCTTTAATAAAAATATTGTAAAGAATATTTAGAAACACACAGAATTTCCATGCTCAGTTTACCCCTTCAGTAAGACAGGGAATAATCCTGTAGCACTGGCTCCACTATTAGCTTTTAAGTATGCATATATAATTGTCTGTTTCGTATTCAACCAATGCCCAGGAAAGAGGTAACCAGGAGCAATAAAACAATAATATCTATCAGGAGGATATACTGGCTGATGGATTTGGAATGCCGTTAGCAGCGAATGCTCAGCTGGGAGCAAGCTCCATTTGCACTGCTGCTTGCTGTTGAAAGGAGAAGATATTGAGCATATGTGAGTCAGCAACACAAACCCCATGGGGGAATATCACACCAAAATTGATTAACTGCTTAATTTGTAAGCTGATGAGGCAAGTGCGTCAGCCTCTAATTTACATTCTGACTAACAGTAATAATGTGTTGGCTGAACATTTGGTGAAATTATCTGAGCAAGGTGTAATAAAGAATAAATAAAGCCTTTTTACTTAAAAGCTACAACTAATTTTTTTTTTCCTGCTGAATATGAACAGATGAAATAAAACACAGTGGCATTCTGAACGTCAAAAGTACAGGTTTTTTTCTGAAGAAGATCAGTGATGAAGTGGGGACAAAGCCTCACATGCAGATTTCAGACATGCTACCCATGTATGTACGAGCTTCAGAATATTTTGGTGGAAGGCATTTAAAAAGGTTCTTTACCATTCTTTTTTCTACGAGCCTCAGACAGTAATTCAGTTTTCACTTTCAGATCACTAAAACGTTTAGAAACAGGGCAAGAATCCACTAAAGCATAGCTGAACTGCAAAATACCCATGGCTACAGCAGCAACATGAAAACTAAAATGCTTGTATGAACAGAGAACATGCAAAGTTATGAATTAAGAACATTCACAAACATAATTTATAAACTAGCATAGCCAAGAAAGGTTAAAGAAGGACATCTAATGGGAAAGAGAAACCTGAAAAACAAGACAGTGCAGTGTTGGAGAAGAGCCTAAACAAGAGATTTCAATTCAGCATTACAATTAAAGAGATGAACCTAATTTTGGTTTCACAAACATGTAATATCGTGGTACTGTGGTAACCAGCTCCAGCCGTGGGATTCATCTGGTTCTTGGAATTCCTGGAACAGCGTGCAAGACGGGCTAGATAAAATGCTTACAATGCACAAGAAAAAGAGAAGTGGTTTAGAGCAGCAGGTGACAAGCAGCAGACAACGTTAAACACATTTCCATCAGTCTCCCACCATTTACTGCTTCTAACACTTGAAGAGGGTCCATGCCGACTGTCTGTGTTCCACAGTTCTGCCACAGGCAGCTGCAGAATGCAAGGGAGAGAGAAGGCAACAGAAAACACATTGGTGTAAGGCAAGGGCAGCAAAGTTGAAAAGGAGAAAACAGGGTCTGGGTACAGTGAAGCCTTACACTTTTTTTTTCCTGCCATGCTCCTCATCCCCTGGATTCCTGAAATTTTATCAACTTTGACACAGTATGGCTCCTCGATGAGCTTGGTATGAGTCTTTAGTGCTATCAGAGGCAGTAAGAGTTGTGGTAGGATGCAAGTACCTCAACAGGAACTACGAGGCCTCGCAACGTGGCAGCTGAGCTACACCAGACTGGACAACTCTGATATGTGCCCTCACAATCCTAAAGGTTTCTGTACTATCAATTAACATAACTTCTTTTTCCTCTTTCCCCACCCTGGATAATAAGAAGTTTACTAAATGGCACTGCATTAAGAAACTGGTGCTGGCAGTGGTAGGGTTGGGAGAACAGAGCAGAAAGGTCTGCAGAACCTGCAGCACACAGAAAACAAGGACTTGGAAGTATTTTAAGGTTTACCCAAACCAGATGGAAATATAAGAACAATAAGGTTTTTCTTCTCAAACAATGCATCAGAAGGAATTCAAATGATGCTTAAAAATAAAGCTGAAGATTAAAAACTGCCACTCATCCATGTAAAAGCAGTCCATTTTTCCTTGTTTCACCTGCAATAACCTGCTGGTTAGATGTTCACGACAGCCTGTGCATAGGAAAAAAACTCTCAAACATGTTAAAGTTACAACTAAATTAAGCCTTCAAGAACTCCGATATGAAAAAGGAATGCCACATAACAAACAACACTTTCTCTAAAACGAAAATAGCCCAACAATTGTATTTCCCAAAGAGGAGAATCTCAGACATTTCTACCACTACAACATAAAGCTATTTACAATACTGTAAAGATTTTTGATTGAATTGGGGAGGGCTGTAATATGTAATCATTCTTGAATTTATGAAGCTTACATGTCCAAAATTACATATATATATGTGTATGGGTGGAAATGACAAAGGCCATTTTGAAGATTAGTACTTCTGAAAACCTGTGTGGAATCTTGCATTGCATCGGTATGCTTATTCCAAGACAGCTAAGAAGTCAGACAACAAGAAACAGTGTCATCTACATTTGGATTTTGGTATGCAAATACACAGCATGAAGTCAACCCAAAAATCTACAGAATCACAAGTCTTTATTCAAAAAAGAACCACTTCAAACACAGAAGCCTTCCCATTGACAGAAATGAAGGAATGGAGATAGACCGCAGACTTCTTCCTTTGTGTGTTTTTTAATTATTCTTCTTTAATTTTAAAATATTACTGTATTATAGAAGTTAAAATACCTCTGAAGATAACTTGAAGGAAGCCAGTATTATTGGAAGCCCGGAACTGGTAACCCTGAACCTGGAGAGGGAAATTGCCCCATGCCCAACCTGCACTTGTACTGCTCTTACTACAAGCCCATGTTCTGAGGCAAATTGCTCTCTGCAGCCTTTATAAACACCTGATTTGGTTTAGAGCTTTCTGATACCACTTCTTTTTAAAGGAGAAAACTTCTACTTCCTGGTCAAGTTTTTAGGCTGTTGTCCTCTAAGCACAGGGATTTTGGAAACTCAAGCTTACAGATATGAACTGAGATACTAGCCAATGACCTTCCTGAAAGCAAAATTTAATTGAAATGCAGTAATTACATAATATATCACATCCAAAAATATGTTTAGTCTCTGAATAGGAGGTATGAATAAATTTAATGGTCTGAAATGTGTCAGAAGTTCTTAAGCCTGTTAGTTATGTCAGTGTGTGTATTGCCATGTATAGCATCCAAAAGCAGACAAGGTTTTCGGTCAGCTACTAGTGTTGACAAGCTGCCTTTTCAGATTTTGCTACTAATTATGTATGCAATTCTAGACCATGGGGGATCTCAAATTTTTTCATCTGGAATATCCATTTTGTTAATGCAAAAAAAAAAAACAAACCCAAAACACCACGCCACAACACGTAAAAACAACCCCATGCCTACAGCTTCACTGTGTGCATATATTCTTATTACTCTTCTCCAAAGAACTTAACTAATCTAAACACCAAGTACATCACTCTCTAACTCAATGGGA
>NW_010242079.1:0-3019 GCF_000690775.1 Eurypyga helias | reverse complement strand
AAAAGTCAAGGAATTTAAAAAAAAATAACCAAAAACCTGTATCACAGGTATTTTCTGGGTTCCCAGCAGTTTTGGTACTGAAGTCAGCTTCTAAATTCTAAAGAGAGGTGCTGAATTTCCTCTCATCTCCTAGAAGGATGAACTTTCTGATGAGAGCTGGAATATATGAGGGTAAAAAGATACTGACAGAGCTGAAGAAGGCACTTGAAAGAAAAATGTGTTCCCTTTGTACATGCAAGATGTTTCAACTATGTGATGTCCCCTTGTTTCTAAGGAACTGTGGCATGTGAAGACAGTCACCAACTGCCCGAGGCACAGCAAAATCAGAGGATTTGTTCCAAAAAGCACATCAGATATCTGTTCAATGGTATGAGAGGCTGAGCAGTGTAACACCTGCAGCTAAAGGTCTTCAAAAATCCTTGCAAATTTTAGCAATTACAAGAATACTGAAATCCCGAGTGCACAGTTCTACAACTGAGTTGTAGCCTTTGTACTAGGAGAGAGGATAAAGACAAGGGGCACGAGGAAGAAATCACTCTGCTTGTACAAAGAGAGTCAGAAACCAGCAGTTTCACAAAGACATTGGTATGCTCTACAACAAGCACCAAAGGCAGAGTTACCCAAGGGGTTGTCAGAGACTAACAAACAAACTCTTCCAGAATTTGTAGTACGAGAATTGCAGGCTTTTGCTCAAAACACACCACCACACGTATCCCACCATGCCACCCAAGCCCTGGGAAACTCTCTCCCTCACACTTTTTTAGCAAGTCTTTCAAACGCACTTATTAAAATATGTTTGATGTGTAAATACTTGGTACCAAAAGGGTTGGGTGCTGCCCACCAAGAAAGATAAGTAGCATGACCAAAGCTAAGTCAGAGCTAGGAATTCAGTTCCACCTGTCTCTCCTCACATTAATACAAGAGTTGGTATGATATGTGAAATTTAGACATGGGAGTAAAGGAAAAATCCCAAAGAGAATCCCAGCTTTGGCTTGCTAACTCTATTTTACTCACAATGAATATTGCTTCAAGGCAATCCAAGCAGGTAAACAAGTATATTAACATTTACACAAGAAAACTTTAACTGAAACAAAGCTGTGCTTTTCAGAAGAAAATACTAATAGCCATCTTATCTTCTCAACAGGGACAGAAGCACAGAGAGAACAAAAACGTGATGGACTACAACCCCAATGTACACTACCCAATTGCCCCATATGCTACAATAACCTAAGTAAAAAAAAATTGCGTACCTTAACAAAATACAGACTCCTGCTACTTCCTGCAGAACATATTTAATACTTCCATCCATAAAACTGCCACTATCATTTTGACCGTATCATTACCCCATTTCATACATGTCCCAATTCCCTACGTGGCAAATCTTAAGTTACTGATTTCCACAATTAATTTCTACAATTTATCACACCAGAAACATTTCTTTAAACTAAAAGGAATAAATATTAAAAAAAAACCCAAAACCCTAACACAATAATCAAGAAGTGTAAGTGCTTGATATTTATTAATCAGGAGTTTGAAGAGCCCTAGTTCTACCTAAGCTCTTATATTGACTTGTTCACAATAGTGTTTCTCTCCCAAGGTCATACTGACTATTCTTCATAGCAGCCTTGCATTACAGACTCTTTTACAACAATATAATGGATGTTTAAAAAAAAAAAAAGCCACCAAAAAAAACCTAACCAAAACATAGAGAGCTTATTACATCAGAAATAGTAATTCTTAGTGATGAGAAACCATGATACAAGACAAAAGGACAACAGTGAATTCTGCTACAGTTCATTTCAAAGGCATGAAGTTGACATTAACTGAAGGTGGTACAGACTGTGACCGTCTTCCACTACTGAGAGCTGAGAATACAGAACAATGCCTAAGATAACCATCCTCACCACTCCCCTCCCCAAGCCATGGAAACATGAAATACTTCATCTCAAAGTTAGACATGTACCTACATGTTAACATACACACACACAAATACTGGGTTTTATACAAACTCCAGAATGGTCTTTCAAAGCATTCACTTCTGTCTAACAGCCTCACTTTCCCCTGACCCACAAATGCATAAAAAAGGGGTGATGAGAAACCTGTTTCCTACATTGACACCTCAAGGCACTCCACTTGATCAAAAGCAGGAATACTGGCACTCTACACTGTTCAGGTTACGTAAGTGGCAGAGCTACACCTGAGAATTACACAACTGACTCATCTCACCCTTCTCTCCTTTGCTGAGGCCACATCTGACAACTGAGCAGTGCCATGGCCCCGCTTCTGACCCCACTGCTTTGCCCTCCTGACACCTGCAAGCAGACCTGCCCGGCAGTAGAGTGCTGCAGTGCACAGGGAGGGGGATGCTGGACCGAGAATGGATGTTTCTGATGACCAGTCACTTCCACTGCAAAGTAAAATAAATAATATTCAAAAACCCAGTAGTACAATTACATTTGCAAAAGACGATGTATGCAGGCTGGCATATGAAGTTGCTGTTTGTTCCATTCCACAAGAAATATGCTATATGTAAGGTTTTCAGGTTATAATGCTTAGTCATCACTTCCATTTGAAAGTCACCGATTTGGGGCAAAATTTAGAATCTGGCATTTTTATTTATCCTCCCAAGTGCTGCATTTTGACTGAAAAACAAGGCCAACAAGTCTTAAAAGCAGAAGAGAAATCCAGTCCCGGCCACACCCTGCCTTCGTGGGGCTGGTGGCCAACGTTACAAAACCCAGCCAGGTACGTGGGATATCCCAACCGACGAAGCCAGACGCAAAAAAAAAAGGAAAAGAAATAACACGCAGGCTCTTTGGGAAAACTAAGAGCGTGTGTACCCGAGCTCACCAGCGAGGCCAACACCGTACTCAACGCTTGTACTTGGCGGATGGACTGCCTGCCGCGACACTGGGCGGGAAGGGAAAGCCGTGGGAAGGGCAGGCGTTGCTCCCAGCTGAGAGCACCTTCGCCCAGCTCCCGGTGAGGGCTTGACCGGCTCAGCGCGGCGGAGACCCCC
>NW_010242078.1:3886-8350 GCF_000690775.1 Eurypyga helias | reverse complement strand
CTAGGTACCTGTGCCAAAATAATTGAGTCCCTGGGACTTTCTAGCCCCTAGGACTGTTCTAGGCCGGCAGCACATCCGACACCTTCCGGGCACCACCTGACTGTGCTTTGCTCTTCCCCTCCACGAACGCAGAACCATTTACAGCTCGGGGGGACATCCGCTCGCGTCTTCAGAGCAGACGTCCCATCAGTGCTGCACCAGCGTTAACTGCTGACAGGACAAAGCCAGGGCAGCCCCAACCCTCTTGCCACGGCCAACCGCCCCCGAAGCAAACAAGGTTCACGCTCCCCTCGTCCCTGAGCCCCAAATATCTGAGCTCAGCTTTCCTTAAGGCTTGTGCTCGCAACATCCGCCCTGGCATGCCTGCCGTTCTCTCCAGGGTCGCCAGCCCACGACAGCAAGTGTCCGAAGCCTGGCAGACAGCCGAGCCTGTTCCCACCCCCAGGGAGCACATTCCCAGTTTCTCAAACCTGCCTCCAGCCTGGCTCAACGATTTATTTCCCTAATACTGTTTTCATGAAAGCAGAGACCAAAGGAAATTACTGTGGATAAACAGATTAGCTGCGGCAACTTTGTGCCAAGTATACGACGAGCGTTTTGGCCTTCCTATCCCAGACAGCACTGCCGCTCTCCTACCAAGTGGGAGGCACAAAAGCCTCTTTGTGCAGTGTGACTAACACAGGCAACAACCCCAGCCACGGAAGGCATGGAAGACAGCCAGTTACTGACAGCAGCTGCCCGTGCAGATGCATCTTAGGCTGGAAAAGCATCCCTGGTTAGGCACCTGAATTTGACCTTCGTGCAGCTAGAGCTCAAAGCAGGGAACAGCCCAAGGCTGGCTCAGCAGACAGCCACCTATTAACAACTTCCCTAACAGCCCCATGACACAGCACCAGGGATGCCCAGTTCCCCAGGATCCCAGAAAACCCCTCCAGCCAGTCATTATCACCCTAACACACCTTCGGGCAGAGGCCCTGCTAAAGGGGGTGTTTCAATACAGCTGTTTCCATGCCATTTAGCAGTATAGCTTTCCTAACTGCTGACAGCTCAGCTTGTTTACAGCGGGGAGAAGGAATCTTACCCACTGCTGCATGCAGATGCCATCGATAACCAGCATTAAAAACCCCCACGCAGTCACCCAATCCTTGACAGCCAACACCTCAGCTACGAGGTCTCTTGTCGGCAGCTGATTTACAGTTGCGGTTCAACTGGTCTCCCACCCCCCCCAGTCAACCCCAAGCCCATACGAGCCCAGGCCGACAGCTTCACGTAATTCAAATTAGCTAAATCAGACTACTTGAAAGTCATATTGACCAAAATGGTTCCTCCCAGTCCAAGGGAGGCTGTCACACGACATTCAAATCCATTTTTCAGTATCAGCTAGTGAGCTCTGGAGGATAAGGAAGCAGATGGAACCATGCGCTCATCCAGCTCAACAAAACACAATCCGTGAAAACCAGACTGCAGCAAAAGCGCTGTGGGTGGGAATCCACAGCGCTCTCAGCTTTGGGATATTTTAAGGAAAACGAAGATATTTCCACAGTTAAAAAAAATGGAGTTTTAAAAGTGTCACCTTTGGGACAATTGAGCTAGATTGAGTCTAAGCGGCAGAGAACACCCGCGGTTGTTCAGACCGGCGTAACCTGCAGGGTGCCAAGATTCTACCATGGAAACACTTGAGGCTCTCCTCGGTTTTTGCTCAGAGCATGGAGTGGCACTGGAAAACAACCAGTCGACCACAAGCAACTCCCAGCGGCGCGCAACCGCCGCAGGCAATTCCCAAACACCAGCAGCCCCTTCCCTGTCAAGAGAACAGTATTCCCAGACATACCATAAGCTTCATAGGTTTCCTGTGCCTCCCCGTGTCCATAATCATAGTATTCTGTGTCCCTGGAAGAGTAATTACGTTGGTTACACACGGTGCCGAAATCCCAGCCGGGCACAACTCGCGCCAACGCCAGACAAGCAAAGGTGCCCAACATCGCTCACGACGGCAGATCGCTGCTTCTACAGAACTGCCAAGGACACTGGGAGAAGCTTCATAGGTTTCCTGTGCCTCCCCGTGTCCATAATCATAGTATTCTGTGTCCCTGGAAGAGTAATTACGTTGGTTACACACGGTGCCGAAATCCCAGCCGGGCACAACTCGCGCCAACGCCAGACAAGCAAAGGTGCCCAACATCGCTCACGACGGCAGATCGCTGCTTCTACAGAACTGCCAAGGACACTGGGAGACTCCCAGAAGTTATTATTTCCCAGGCACTCCCCAAAGTTATTTCCCAGGCACTCCTGGTTTCCAGCAGAATTCCTACAGCTCAAACTCAGAAGTGAGTGTTTCCACTCCCTTAAGAGAAACAAAAGGAGAAGAAAGGTCACGCGTAATGTTTTCCGGAACAGAGGGGCGACAGCCAACTTACCCTTGGCCCTGGCTGTAGTAGCCTTCATACCCCTCATAGCTCTGGTCTGCGTACGCGTCGTCATAGCCCTGAAACGGATGAAGAAACGCTGTTAACGGACGGAGCAAAGGCCAATGCCTGACCTAGAGGGACGGCAACACGGAATCCAGGCTACAGCAGCTCCCGGAGGAGCCCGGGCATCCTGGTGTGCCGCAGCAAAGGGTGCTGTGGCTGTGCCATCCAAAATAGATTTACAGGGAGACAAAACCAACCTCCTAACTTATGTCAGTGGAAAAATGAGGTTTGCCCGAGAGGAGAAACAGACTGGAGGAGTATCAGTATCTGTGACGATTCCCCAAAATGCTGTTGTGCCAACCCATCTTTCCTTTACAATCCAAGAGCACAGATGCCAAGAGAAGCTCGGCAGGATGGCGATACTTCGGTACAGGACTTAAAACATCACCGTGTTCATTCACTTCAAGGACTCCAGGGGCAGTAAGAAACCTTTGGTGCTTCTTGCTCCAAGAATTCTCTTGCAGAAAGGGAGCGCAAAGCGAACTCCATCGCTCTTTGCGATGTAGTTTTTCTACCGTGCCCTGAAATACGGCAAACTTCAGCCTTGGGGGCACATTTTGGTTTTATAAAAGCCACCCCTTATCCTGTATTTAGGACACTGGCAGCTCCCTCCTTCGAGGGCTCAAGGGGCAGAGCAGGTTGCCCATCACCACGCTGGTGGCCACTTTTCCCGTGCAGTGCAACCTTACTGTCGTTAGCTCTTAATTCAGTAACGATGAATATTCAATACCTGACCAGCCAGCTGGAATTACAACAACCCAAAGATAAAGAGGTTCTTACATATTCCTCATAGGTTTCTGGTGCGGGAGGAGGAGGAAGCGGTATTCTCTGAATGCCGGCCGCACGTGCTCTGGGCGCGGGGGCACCCCGTACTGCTGGGGGAGGGGGTACTCCACGGGTTACAGCAGCCCCCCTGGCAATGGCACCCCGCACCGGGGCTCCTCGCACGAGGGCCCCCCGAGGAGGAGGAGGGGGAGGACCGACACCACGTCCCCTGGAAAGGAGATAAAAAGGATTGTGAACCGTGCTGCCCGAGCGCCGAGGGCGGTGCACACGCTTCTTCGCTTCTTGCGCCGACTTTGAAATGCAACAGCTTGATAAATAATTAGGCACCATTAACGAAGCCATGAATTCTTCATCAAGAATGAAAGCACAAGAATTGCTGTCACTGTCGTATCAGAGGATCTACAAAACCCCCTTCTGAGATGAGAACTCGGATGCATCAGATATCATACAAAGAAATAAACCTGATACAGGACTTGGACCACGTCCTTTCTCCGAGCTCATTTTGAACACCCCCCTGTCACCAGCCTCCAGCAACTGCCAGACCCCAGGACTGCAACGATCCGTGACGAGATGAGCAGGGGCACTTCTGGGCTAAACACTCGGGACCAAAGACTTTCCCCCCCCATGAAACAGGTATTGAAGCAAGAACTACACCAAGAGCTTTACTGCCAACTCATCCCGATGCCTTGACAGCAGTGCCAGAGTAACGCCACCCTACAACTTTCGAAGGAAGGCCAGTTTAAACGGGAAACGCTTACTCTGCTGAAGGCTGCAGAAGCGAACATGACACGTGGGATGTCTAAGGCCAATTTTTGAAAGGTTTACTTTATGAAGCTGCTGATTTCAGCCATGGAAAGTAACACAGAAGACATCCACTGCCGCAGCTTACATGTCAAACCACACAGAACATTTGATGCCAGCCTGCTAAAAGCAAGCCAGCCATCCAAGGCTGGACAGCCTTAGCCAAAGGCCAAGGTCAAGGCCAACAGCTGCGGTGCAAGAACAAGCAGCTTAACCTCATCTGGCAGGACAACTCTGAGCAAGGGGCAGCATTTCCCGGTCTGAGCTTTTGGGAAAGATACCTTGGAACAGGCGGAGGCGGTGGTGGAGCGGCTCCCCTTCCCCGCACAGGGACTCCTCGGCCACGACTTGGCTCTGGTACACCGTTCAGGTAGGAGAGCTCCAAGAATTGCTCCTGACAGATATC
>NW_010242078.1:442-3869 GCF_000690775.1 Eurypyga helias | reverse complement strand
GAGTCAACTCCAACGAACAGCTAACTAGTCAGGCTGGGCACCGGGATACCACAGGCCACTGTGCCGGAATAAAAACAACCTGACAGCCCTAAATTACAATGTGCTGTTAGTTTTACTGGGATTTACTCAGCAGGCAGCATTGCCCAACTGCCAGCTTCCTCCAAACTGGCCAGGAGGGGTGTCTCCGAACCCCCTGCATGCCTGGGAGCTGCAGTGAGCACTACAGCTGGTCCCTGGGAAGAGGTGGTTCCGGAGGTATCTGCTCTCCAGCATCCCAAGGATGTCAGCAAGATTTATCTGCAAGCCTTAGAGAGTTCAGAGGTGAAGTCAGGCCAGACGTATCGCACCTCCAGCACCTTACAGCTCCCACTCAAAGGCAAGTGGCTGGCAGCGAGCCCACGTAACAAAACACTGCTGTGTTCTGACACGCCGAGGGAACAGGAGAGGATGCAGCGTGACCAAGAGGAAACACTCATTTGCAAATCCAGGCTGCCCTTTCAAACTCTCTGGAACACAGAATCTGTCTGGCTCCATGCCTTTTTATCACCGGAGGGGATCTAGCTGCAGGAATCAGTACAGCTCCCCAGTGACCCCGCAGAAGCCATCGCACCCCTCCCCTCAACACAGGCTGGCCCTCGCACCGAGCATCTTCACGATGCCATGGCAACGCCACAAAGCAAGGAGGGCTCCTACCAGATGTGTCTTCGCAGCACTGCTGACTTCCACAGTGACTTCTCTGTCAGTTTTCACAGGTTTAACACATCGTTTGAAGGCAGCGATAGATAAGACACTTTAAATAGCAAGGCTGCACGCTTGCTTTAGCAAGCTGAGGCTCCTACCTCCCAGGGGCTCCTTGAAGATGACCTCTTTCCTTCAACGACACTTCACATAACAATCTCTCCTCCTCTCTGTGGCAGACTCCCAGAAATCACACAGTACCCACAGGCTTTTCCACACTCCCCTACTGCCAGCGCTCTCAGGTTCCACCCGCCCCTGGAATTTCAGGCAGAGTATGGAGCACCCAGCCTCAGCTGCTGTATTCCGCTCTCTACCTGCCAGGTCTCTGGACTCCAGGCTGAAGCAGGGAGCAGCATGTGCTCTTTCCCCATTTTGGGTTTTTCCTAATTTAGTAAGCTCACTAAAATTTTAATAATATGCGAAAGACTCCAAATTCTGCAGTTCCTAGAGTCAAATATTCCATAAAGAAGCCGACCATAAAGGTCTTCAAAGGTTCACCAGTAAAATCACCCCACACATAAGCCTCATCTGCATTAACACCTGATTAGCACAGAGGCTCCTTCACATCATACACACTTAAGGCAACAGAAATTCAGGAAGAAGTTCTTCCCAGAGAGGGTGGGGAGCACTGGGACAGGTTGCCCAGAGAAGCTGTGGATGCCCCATCCCTGGGAGTGTCCAAGGCCAGGCTGGATGAGGCTTGGAGCAACCTGGTCTGGTGGAAGGTGTCCCTGCCCATGGCAGGGGGTGGGGCTGGGTGGGCTTTAAGGTCCTTTCCCACCCACCCTGTGCTGTGATTCTATGAAATATTCATTTAAGAGATGCGTCTCAGAAACCAGCTACAACACTGCCTGCTGCTACTGAGCCGCCTGGGCAGCCACCCTCCTCATCCTCACACAACCCTTGCAGTTTCTCATCTGACCAGTGAAGCTCTCTATGCAGGTTTCTTTCCATGCCAGGCATAGCTAAACATTCCTCCCGCTAAAACGGACACACGGAGCTGGATGAGCTACGTCCCACCCCAGCGTCCACCCAGAGCCGGTACTGGGAGAGCAATACCTGTTCCCAGGGTGCTGTACAACTCCCTGTGTCCTTCTAATTACGGTCAGGGAAACAACTCCTGCCTTCAAGCGTGATTAACGGGGTCACCGTGAGCTGCCACACGCACACAGAATACTCCCGGCTTCCTCAACTACAGCGATTCCTGTAGCACGAGCCTTACGCTGCCAACCTTACCCACCCTGACAGCCAGCTCCACAACCCATCTACCTCCTGCAGAGAGAAAACGGCAGCGGCATACATACTGGAACAAGGAACTTCTTGACTTCCTCCATGGCGTGAGCCATCAGAGCATACGCTTCGCACGGGGGTCCAAAAACTTCAATGAATACATGCAAATCCATATTTAGATGAGCATATTTAGGATCTCCCCCCTTACGCAGTTCTTCCTCCTGAAACAAAGCAGATTAGAGATTCCTAAAACCAAACAGGAGGCAGACAAACTACTTTACTTTTATCTGTTTCTCCACCCCTTGACAGGAAGCGTCTGTACAAGGTTTTTGGCCATGCCTGGGCACGGGTCAGGGTAACGTACGCCCATACAGTTTTATAGGAAGGCAGAGGCAACCTACACCTCCCAGCCAGTCACAGCTGCCTTTTCAGGTGACAGAGTTCTGCCAACACCTTGATGCCAGCCATGGTTTCCCCCCGAAGCCTAAGCATACGCGAGCAGCACCCTGCTCCCGAGGGGCTCTTCACGCCCCAGTGCCGGCTGATGCCTCAAACAAGCTTGTTCTTTAACTCTGCTATTCAATACCTGTGTTATTCAGGTGCCTTTGAGAAGCTACAGATAAGCCAGAGGCGTGAAAGCTCGTCACGTGTTAGAGTAAAAAGCTGAAGTCACAACTCTCTTGGTGCTGTTTTGGGAGTGGGCAGGAAGAATAAAAAATTTATTTCCATTTTTTTCTGCTCAAAAAACCCCAAACCCTCCTGGCACCAGGTGATTGGCTAAAGCTGGAATTAATCCCTATTTTATAAACTCTGTACTTCACCTTTCACACAAACATCTCTGCATCCACGGTCCAGGGTATCTCAAGGTGACTGGTCCCTCAGTCACGTCATAAGGAGAACATGCATCACGCTCCTGCCCCAGGCAAGTACGATTTGGGAAGGGGGACTTCCTACTGCCTCTGCTTTTGGATTTTAATGCTTTAACCTTTATAAAATGCTTGGAGAACTGCTACTTCTCACAGCAATATGAAAGGCACTAGCGTATGTTTCCAAGGGTGATGCCCTCCCTCACCTTTGCCTTATCTCGCATCGAACCCTTCCCAAGCACAGATATCTTAGCACCAGTTTCCTCCTGAAGTCTCTTGATGGTGTTGCCTTGAGGTCCCAAAATCTTTCCAACAAAGTTGAACTGTAAACGAAGGGAAAAAAGGAAATACAAAAGTTACCTCCAGAGCTCAGCAGCCTTAGCAAAACTTTTCTGAGCGTTACGCTGGCTGACAAGACAGGTAGTCACGCCGTTCTACTCTCTTCCAGCAGGAAACGATCACAACTACGCATCACCGTTTAGCTTTACCCCAAGGCATCCCAGAAACGTAACACAGCAGAGGTAAGATCCCGCAAGCACAGGATAAACCCCGTGGCAACGGTGGACGCGGGCGTAGCTCCTGGGGACAGGGGC
>NW_010242078.1:0-411 GCF_000690775.1 Eurypyga helias | reverse complement strand
CGCCCCCCACCCCAGCCACAAACCCCACGGGAAACAAGTCAGAGACTCAGTACGCTCTCTTCCGGCCCTCACCTTGGGGTACTGTTTGACAGGTATCAGAACTCGTTCTTTCAGTTTCATATTCTTGTGCGAAAATAAATCCAGGTAGTTCTCTTCCTCATCCTTCTTTGTTGTTTCACCCTTCTGAATCTTTTCAATTTCTAAACAAGATAAAAACAGGGCTGCTTATTCCCCAAACAAGCATCATGGTTAGTTGGATTACCACCGGACGTACCACTCTCCTCCTCTGCGAACATACCAACACTTAGAATGGCATTAACGGCCTCCGGGTGGCCAGGCCACCTCTGCAGCGCTAGCCCGGCGTGCCCCTTCCTCCCTTCACGCCTGGGGATCCCAGGAGGCCGAAACTGG
>NW_010242077.1:25495-29497 GCF_000690775.1 Eurypyga helias | reverse complement strand
CCAACACCGACCCCTGATGAATGCCGCTAATCGCTGATCTCCACCCGGACACTGAGCCGTTGACCACCACTCTCTGAGTGCGACCATCCAGCCAGTTCTACTATTCTACATGATTCTACTATTTATGCTGAAGGCCAAAGTCTTCATATTGACCTTGCAACACAAAGTCTCTGGAATTGTCTGGGCTTGTCTTGGTCTGAGCTTTTATTAGCTGTGATAGCAATTGTTTAGATAATTGTCTATATGTTTTAGACTTGCTGTAGTTTATGGCAAGCACAAGTAGCTACTTTGTGTAGACTGAGCAGTCTATGACTCTAGAATAAAATGTGGGTGGCAGAGTGCAGAAACCAGATGGGATCAGCTGTCCCAGACTGTAAACACATGCCATGATGCTTGGTCAATGGTCACTTCAGGAGAGCAACTCTGTGTTGTTCCAGCAAAACTAGCTTTAGAAAAAGCATAAATAACAAAAAAAACTGAATAACTGTAAACCAATGGAAAGAGGAAAGTGTAAGAAGAGTGTATAGAAAATGTGTAACAACAAACACAAGCGGACCAAGAAAGAAGTCAACATGAACCTCACACCTATGGCAAAGGGGAGGAAGAAAGCCCATTGTTAACACCTCACTTCCCCAGCAAAGGATGCTGAGGGCTCTGAGACTTCTGGACCTCAGCACATGGAGCAGGCGAGGATGAGCAAAGCTCCTGATACTAACGTTTAACTGAAAAGTTGTTCATGACCCTTGGTCTGTATTAAGTAGACAATCTAGACTGTAAGCCTGAGTAGCATTGTAATTGCACTAGTAATAATAGTAGTTTGTTGTATTTTGTTTACACTGTTCAAACTGTAAATTCAACCAATATTAAACAAAGGAGCAGCCCTTTTTTATTGCACTTCCATATTTCTGGTTTCGCTGTGACAGGAGTTTGCTTTTAGTACGTGCCTTTTACAGTTCAGTATGAAACATTCCCTGTTATCTTGCTTGAAATAAATAAGGTAAGATCAAAAAGGAAAATGAAGATGCAGCAATCAGATATGGATGTTTACACCTCAGGCTCAGTGGCCTGAATTTAGTGTAGGTTTGTAACAAGTTGCTGACTTCCTCCCTAGTCCTCTGATTCCTGATTATATTTTTTTTTCATAATACTCTAGCACCCCTAACTCCCAGGCATCACTTTGAACTCCAGCTACTGCTTTGCAAATGAGACTCCAGACTGGAAAGGAAAGCTTGAAAACAATGACCTGAGGCACCCCAAAGCTTCAGAAAGCAGGGAGAAGCTGAGCACTAAGAGGCTTGATTGCTGGTGCTGCTATTTTAACTCTCACCATTTTTCCACCCCATCTCATTTTCTGGGGCACCCAATTCACACCAACCAAGGACCCAGGACTATCTCTGACACAGGAGTCACCACTGCACTCAGGGACTGGCTCCTCTTTGGACAGCGTCGCTGGTCTCAGTCACTAAGAAGTGTTAGTAGGGAGAGGTTTGCATCTCCCACTGCACCTTCTGCCCCTGGCAAGCCTACTCTGGGAAGTAACCACCTTTTTTTCCACCCACAAAACTGCATCAGGCCACTCGATGCTGGCATTCACTTCCAAAGAGAAGAGATGGGGGAAGTAACAAACGGGAAAACACATACCGAAGTAGCTGTTTGCAATCTCTTTGACAGGTTCTTTGAAGGCAGCATGCAGAAGGGTAATGAGTTTTGGCACATGTGCGCCTCTGCTCCAAGGGATCCTGACTCATGCCATGATAATAAGAAGTGCCTGGGGTCATCTGGAAAGGCAAAGCTGTCCGTGTGATGCTGCACCTGGATACACCAAGGATTGCTCTGCAGGCAGTGCTGAGCATCATTTCAGTTTGGAGAAAACATGCTATCTGATGTTTCTCATGCCTTAAAACTCTTTTTGTTCAATAAATTAGGCTTTCGCTGAGGAAACTGAAGTGGATATTTTACAGTTTTTAAGTCTTTATCACTCAGAAGTTATTGCCAGGAAACCGGCATGTCTTTGTGAGGGGCATAAGCAATGCACACTGGGGCTGAGTGGAGAGACCTCAGCTAAGATAGCGGACAGCCGAAAGAGGCAATGAATGCGGCCCGCTGTCACCTGGGCCCTAATGGTCCCCTGCATGTGGAGGTGCTGGCACTGAGTCCTGGAGTGGTGCGGGAGCCCGGGAGGCCAGTGCAAGCTCAGGGATCTGTCACAGGTAGCTGTGTGCCCAAGGCCTTTCATAGCTGCTCTGTGATCGGCGACGCTGGAGCAGGTTTGGAACGCAGTGGGGTCCCAGCCAGACTCTAGTTAAAGGCTGAGCTCTCGCCCCAGTTCTGTGTCCGGGGCAGGGAGTGGGACGGTGAGTCAGGATGCTATGGATGATGCCAAGGATGGCTAAAGGAAGACAGATGTGCCCCCCATTTTTCTAATTGTGTGGCTTCAGTGAATATAATTCATTTTAAATTTTCAGGTGTGTTTACAAAGGAAATACTTGGGGAAGGTTCTGTAACTGCCCCGCAGTCAGATGCAAATAGATTGTTGCTCAAAGAGGACATACCAGGACTGTTTCACAAGGGGAAAATGAGAGAAAGCCAGCCTAGGCATGCACCTGTAATGGCTTGGGCCAATTTCAGTCCGCAGTCCAGGACGCACAGCAGAGCACCTTTCTCACCACAGCCTTGTACTTACGCATGAGGGATGCTCTCGTCTGCTGGCTCTTTCCAAACACGAATGTGCTGACAGAAAGGCAAGCTGGACTAGCTTGGGGAGTGCTCTACCCACATCAGCACTTCGCTCCTCGCCTGTCAGAACCTATTTACCTGTGTGGACTGCACAGCCCCCAGTGTTTTGGCAGCTGAGACCAGACAAATGCCGTGGGCTGGCAGCACCAAGAGCAGCAGCAGCTATGCAGATGACAGTCGTGCGGTTTTGTAGGGAACAGAGGGGAGGATAGGAGAGCACAAACCCACCTCCCCACTTCTGGGTGTTCGTACAGCTGTAGGTCTAAGGGTGGGTTGGCTCCTGGCCCTCTGTTCCCTCAAATACCTGTGCAGTGTCCACCTTTTTCTGCAGATGGGGGGGCTGTTTCAGGTCGTGACTAGGTATTACTCCATTCCAGTCTATTGGATACTCTGTGCTGGTGCGGAGATGTAGCTGAAGTGGATAAATAAGACTTTTTGCTGGTTGTACATAGTTCCCACGTTTCTTCCTCTCCCCACAGTTTTCTTACGACCATCGGCTTGGGTGTTCAGCACAGCGGTGAGGGCAGCCCTCCCCCCTGCCCCCATCCAACTGCAGGAAAAGCCATAACCCCAGTGCTGCTGGGAGATCTATGCAGGGATGGTTCTTGGTTAACGGGGACACAGATGTTTGTCTTTAATAGAGTAATCGCCCTGGTTTGTGCTTTCCAAAGGGGTGACAGACAAACCTTTATTGGCTGGTTTTTGTTCTGAAGCTGATGGACACATTAGATTGTAAGAAATAGTATCATAGAAAATGGGGTCGCATGGAGGCAAAGGCAGGAGCCTAAAGCAGGTTTGGGGTTGGAGGGTGGGGCATTTTAGACAGGTTCAGAACACACTTTGCAAGCACTGGACAGTGGTGAAACACACCTTTGGAGTAAGACAGCTCCACACCACACTGACTCTTTGGATTGCATTTCTTTGCTGCTAGTCACACTCCCTGAGTGGGGCATGTCATGCATCTCTCTCTGTATGAAGATGGTGACACAAGGGAACCTGTACTGGCCATACGGGAGAGGAATGAAGTTCCATCTATCTTGGATATAGTCTCAGGCAGAGGTCAGAGGTGGATGCTCACTCAAAGTACAGGAACAAGAACATTGGTAGGGCAAGATATTCCTCAGTACATCCTCCCCCAGACTCAAGTGATTTCACCTCAGGGACCTCCTCAGCCAGAAGGATGGATTTCTTTTTCACAAATTAATTTCACTATTTTTGACAGTGATGCTTTTACACCTGCTTCAAAAGCCCCCAAAATGCACTTAA
>NW_010242077.1:22558-25464 GCF_000690775.1 Eurypyga helias | reverse complement strand
TGCCAGGGTAGGGAATAAAAGCTCATTTCTTCGGCTGCATGGTGAGCCCAGGCAGCTGATCTACGGTCTTGCCTGCCCAGTGGGATGTTGCCCAAGAATAAAGTTTATGCAAGCACTAGAAGAAAGAAAGTTTCCTTCTTCATTAGCTGTATTGAAATACATGTATGAGAAAGTTGCACTGTGTGAACCTGTTTTGAATATTGCAAAAGACAAATCTAACCATTAAGCCTCACCCCTGCAAAGGATAATTGAAATCAATGTAGCTGTTGTCTCACTCTGACATTGTCACAGGTGCAAAGTGATGCTGCTGAGCATCCTGCTAATACCTTGAAGCATCCTGGTGAAGGTATGGCTCACACATATACTCCTTGCCCTGAAAACTTTCAGTCAAAGGATCAGCAGCATCAAGACAAGGTCAATGAGGCTTTAAAAAACAAACAAACAAACAAACAAACAAAAAACACTTCTTCGTAAGTCTCAGTACCTTCTTAATACACTCTGAAATCTACCGTCTCATTGCACAGTCACAAGGGAGGACATTATCAGACAGCTGCTATTCTCTGGGGTTTTTTATGCTTTCACTCCTTCTTCTCCAACTTCCTGTGATTTTCAGATCTTGTTAATCATTCAGGATGCCTGTCTATTATTCCAGCATCTCTAGTGTGCTGTCATTCAGACTTCAAATCCAGTGCCTACAGCTCCCCAGTTCTGTACTCCCTTTATGCAGGGAAAGCTGAAAAGTAGCAACCTGTTTTTTAAAGACTGACATACATTTTCCCCTGGAAAATTCCTCTTTCTTCTGAAAATTTTGCAGTGGATATTTACCTTCCAGCTTTCCTGGTGTTTTCCTCTTCCTGCAGAAATGGGTGGCAGACCATGTTACTGACCAGTCAGGCTGCACCAAATCAGATGTTCTTATTCCTTCAGAGTGAGACAGGGAGAAGAGGTTATTCCAGGAAGACATTCGAGACGAAAATGTTTTCAGCAGTTTCTGGGAAGGAAAACAGAAAGTGAGAAGGTAAGAAGGTACAGGCTTGCCAAGGTAGACTTGCCCCACTGTGCAACATTGCCTGTCTCCTGGGATGCTTGCAGAATACTGACAGAATAAAAAAACTGTTTCATAACTCTCCACTAATGATATCAAATCAGATGAACCAACTCTAGCTTGAGTGGAAGGATGCCTCAAATGATGAGTAACTTTGATAGTTACTCCTTTAAGGGCTTTGAAATGGCAAGCTGCATTACATCTACTATCAGAAATTTTCCTCTGGTTGCTTCAGTGCTTGTCTGTTAATTATAAGTTTAATGCATTCAGTAATTGTATGAACGTGCTTTGCGAGGGAGTTGCGTATCGCTTGTCTGCCATTGTAAGCACCATGATGACAGTGAGGCTAATGTTTTCCTTGATATCATAAGATTAATTGCAATTAAGGAATTACAGTGTTATGGTTTCAACATGGCACATCTTAAATAGATGGAAAACTTTCCAGGCGATAAACCTCCACATATCACTTGCGAGCTCAAAATCCATGTTCATGTTCCGAAGGGTGTTGTAAAGAGGTCCTACAAGGGTTGGTACATGCGCTCTGTGCTACTCCGTATTTGTACTGATGACTCAGAAGAAAATATAAAATGGTCACAGTTAACACTTCAGGTGGCAAAAGGACCTAAGGAGGTGATGGAGAGGTCTTATTGCTGTTATAAAGCAGCCTGACTAACTTGGGAAACTGGGCATAAGCAAAGAATATGCATTATAGTAAGGATGGGTAAGTCCTTCCTCATGGATTCAAAGCTGTAGCCATAGTGGAGCAGGACCATGCTGGGAAGCAGTGAGACATGGAAGGCATCGAGGTCATCAGCACTCAGTGTGAAAGTCCACAGAAATGTGCCAGCCAGCAGTACAGTGTTCAATAATAGCCACAATTTAAGAAGGATTCTCTTAAATTGGAGGAGACATTTAGAGATGCACCAGAGGAAGGATTAGATAATGAGATAAAGGCAGAGTGGTGAATAACTGCGGAAGTTCAGTCAGATAAACCTATCCAAAAGAAGATTAAGGACAAGTGATCCCAAAGTGTCCAAATAATGTAGAGAAATTTAATACTAAAGGTACAGTAAGGTCTAAAACTACAATCACAAGATAAATGTATTCAGACTACAAATAAGGTACATGTGTGTTGGTTTGGGTTTTTTGTTTGTTTGGTTGGTTGTTTTTTTTAGCAAAGAACAACCTTGTTAAAACAAGTAATGAAGGCTTCTCCATCACATTAATTGAAAAATAATAGCTGGATGTTTTTATCATGGGTCCAGCCTATTTCACATGTGAACACATGGAAGTCCATGGAGATCAGACTACACAACCCCAGTGTCCCTTTGGGACATTAGACTTCATCAGGGTAGGGCTGCGACACACCAAGGTTATATGCTGGTTTATCTCATCTATACACAGGCTAAGCTGATAGGGACCCAGTTCTCTCACTGCCCAGTGGCAGCATTGCCATCTGACCTGGATAAAACCACACAGGTTCTGTTACTTTAAAAAAAGAAAATAAAAATTGCTCAACCTGTGGCTGGATCTTGTTCCATTCTGCAGTGAAGGCAGCTGCTTCCATGGCCAGTTGTGCAGACCAGAAGCTGAATTCCTGCTACAGGCAGTCAAAAGCAGCATTTTCTGCAGATCCATAGGGGCTGGCATTGCCATCTGACCTGGATAAAACCACACAGGTTCTGTTACTTTAAAAAAAGAAAATAAAAATTGCTCAACCTGTGGCTGGATCTTGTTCCATTCTGCAGTGAAGGCAGCTGCTTCCATGGCCAGTTGTGCAGACCAGAAGCTGAATTCCTGCTACAGGCAGTCAAAAGCAGCATTTTCTGCAGATCCATAGGGGCTGAACACGTTTGTGGGA
>NW_010242077.1:12137-22538 GCF_000690775.1 Eurypyga helias | reverse complement strand
AATGACAGCATGTGGTGAAGCCCTTGATGAGGCGAGATGTGTAGATAAGTAGATTGCTCTTAGCAGTTAGCACAGCCAGCTCTGGTTTTCATGCACTGTTATTAAAGCAGCAGAGAGCCATTTGGATGGGCATTAGGAAAGAAAGATGAAGTCCTGTGTTTTTACCAGTGACTTCTTTCCTTTGGGCCTTTGTTCCTATGTGCCTTTCACAGAGAATGCCTACGTCTAGTGCCCCTGGGATCACCACAACCTGCCCAGCTCCTGCATTCACCTCCCTTACTCCAGGGTGGCAGAAGTAACCAGGTGTTAAAAAAAATAACCCATACATATAAATTTCCTTCTCACTGCATATTGTTTCAGTGTCTTTCAGCTCTGCAATTTTGCTGAACTCTGATGTTCAGCATTTCAGCCTGGGGACAGCTGTTAATCAGGAGTGCTGCCAGGCTGCTTAACACAGCATTTCACCTCCTGCCTCTGATCAGGACCAGGCTGTGCTGCTCACCCTTGTCCTCACTTGCCAACATTTCACCTTTCAAATGCACAGCCTGATGTTTCTGTCAGTCTACACAAGGTTTTGTGTTCAGCAGAGGTGCATATGCACATGGTCATTATTCCAAGGAAGGGAGCTAGTCTATGTGATATTTAACCTAGCTTGCTCTAGGTATGCATAAGAGGAACTGGGATCACTGACAAAGTGGCCCCGTTTTTGAAAGCCAGGGATTGCCACTCCACTTTCTTATAAAAGCCAGTGACAATCCCTTATGTCCTGTCAGTGCCTAATTACATCCTCCTCAGGTTCCCGTAGACACAAATATTTTGTCTCAGTGACTTTTTTTAATTTTTTGAGTTTCAGAAATGATTATATGGCTGAAATTTGGAGTCTTTGATTATACCCCATGAGCTATCTCCGCAAAAGCATATCACAACAGTCTCAGATGTAGAGTCCAATGCTAGAGAAGTACTTTTCCTTGCAGTGCCTAATCAATGTCCTTGTCCCAAGCATAAACAAGTCCTGGCAGTGATGAGAAGCAGGGAAGCCATTTGTGCCTATCAAACCTAGCAGTCCAGGCACAGCCTTGGACATGTCCTGCTTTGCCAACTGCCAGAAGTGAGGCAGGGTCTTGAGAAGAAAGATCACTTTATGCTTCCCTGGTTTCTTTTAGTCTCTCCCTAACTATCTACAAGTCATCATTAGGCAGACACATATGGTCATTCTTACATTGCAGCAGAGTATTGCTGACGTACTGTCTACAGTTTACTACTGTGTGTGTAATACCTTAACCAAATGTCCTTTATCCTCTCTAGTGACTGGAACAAAAATAAAAGTTTACTGGAGCGAGAAAAGGGTTTTGCAAGCCTGCCACCAGTGCGACATTACCAGGTCTGCTGAGTGATCTCACAGCTACTCCCTGTGGCTCACTCACAGACGTATGGATGCTGCAGGTGTACCTGAGCTTTCCAGCTGCTATTTGTTGGCCTTCCCTTGGAAACAAGCTGTAGAGGGCTGGTCCTCATCTCTGCCACCCCACGGTCGGGCTGCTGCACTTGCTATGGTGCTCACAGTACCACACAGCTGCGTGCTGGGAAATGCTGCTGAGTCTCTCAGCTCATTACACTTGTGACCTGCAGCGGTGCCAGCTGCACAGGAGGACCCAGCAGTCCCCCTGTAAGGAGCTTTATGGGAGAGCAGCCAAAATGCTTTGGAGTCTGATGAGTTCTCCATGCCTGCACAATACTGGTGCGGCTGCAATTAACATGAAGCTCCAAACATGGGTCCCTCTGCCTTTAGGAAAGGTGTGTTTCTGCTGAGCAGCCAGGCAGGGATTTATTACCCTTAGAAACATGATCTGGCACACTTGCCCTCCTACAGACAGGTGGGGACAAGTTCCATTAGAGGACTAAGCTGGCAGCTTTCAATCTTTTCAAACTCTTTTTGCACTTTACTCACAGGGGCTCTCTTGCATTTTTCTTCTAGGAATTAGGTGGAGTGTTGAAAAAGCCAAGAGTGTGAGACATGCTCTAACATCAAACTCAATGTGCAAAATGCTTCTGACTCTGCAAGCTGTTCAGGAGGGAAAATAACCCTCCTGCCATGCCCCAGGGCATGAACTAGCACTTAGGCCAAACCTGTGACAATCTTGACATCTCAAAGCTCACTGGACAGACCGTGTGGATGCACAGCAGCTGGGGCAGCCTGAACTCTTGGGTGCTGAAGAGGAAAAGCAGATGGATGAAGTGATAGAAGAGGGAGGTGTGGTTTTCCCTGCTAGAAATCCTTGAGCTATTTCCAGGTGAGCTGGTTCGTTTGGGAGATTCACTTAAGTACAGCATTATGGGAGCTGCTTGGGATGAGGCAGCAGCAGAGCTGTGCCAGTGCAGCACAACCCTGCAGTTTCCCGGCCTCACCCCTCCCCAGTGAACCGACCCAATTCTGTAAATTCAGAAATCACCACCATCTTGGCAAAGCTGTCACGATGTGCTGTTGAATGAGCTGGTCATACACCAGCGCAGGGGTGTTCTGGACTTACACAGCACCTAGCACTGGGGCTGAGGACTCCCTTGACACCTGGGGGATCATGCCATCAAACTCAACACCTGGACACTAGTTCTGATGACCCCAGAAAAAGGGATGGGCTCTCCCTCTTGCTGAGTTTTCTTCTGGAGGAAATGTGGGAATTGCCTCCCTGGGATGTGCTGTTAAGAGGGCTCGATTTCACAGAGATCCCTACAGTGCCTGAAAAGCACAAAGCTCTCTAGATTCTAAGCACTGACATTCATTATTCCTGCTCAGCCCTGCAGGACTTGCACAGTTGCTCTGTGCTAGACGTAGGCTGTGTACAGATTTGCGGGTGCGCTATATTCCTACCCTAAGCCAGTTGAAAGCATGTTGCTCTGCTGCTTGTTGCAGGGGAGGACAGTCTCAGAAGAATTCGTGCCAGCTGCTATGGCACTAATTTCATATTCATCTGCTAATATGCCTAGCCAAACACATTAAGGACTTCAAATGTGATATATGTTATTAATCCTGGTATTGAATTATAAATTTGCTCTGACTGGTTAAAGTGCTGCAGTGTCTGCCTCTCCCTGGTCTGTACACAGTGCTGCTCTGTCACTCTTGCCATGCCTGCTGGTATAAACCTAGGGAAAATTTTAATTGGGGGCTGCTCTGAGCATCAGTCTAGTTAAGGACCTCAGAGTTGGGTTATTTACTCAGCTGAAGCACTCAAAACCCCTGCCCAAGAAAACCTGTAGTAGAATCTGCTCTTTCTTAAGATTCCCTGTGCTTACTGCTCGGGGGATGCTGCAGAGAAACCATCTCAAGCGGCTTCCAGGCCCTCTTGCACCATGTAAAGCCCAAATAATGGTGCCTGAAGACACAGAAAAGCCAGAGGTTTCCCAGTGTTCTGGGTCTCTGCAGTGGTTGATGTTTGCACCGAGTTCTGGGCAAAGATTCATGGTGGTGCTGACCTGTCGGGGATAAAGTCCCGCTATCCCCATCACACGCAGTGCTATACGGATCACCAGCTCACGGTGGCCAGAGGGCTGTGCAGATGAGAAATTACTCCCTTAGTGGCCAGCCCTCATGGTTTACATAGTAACGCGCTCTTCAGAAATCAGTGTGCTATTTGTCCCCTATTACCAATGCCCAGGGAGGAAGGAAGCCAGTGACAAATGCATTCTATAGTGTGAATGCTATCAGGCTTTTATTATTATCTCCTGGTTAGGTTATTATTCTGCTCCCTTGACGATTTCTTCTATTCCATTTCTGTCAGCAGCTGTGTTTGTCAGCCTGCTGCATTAATTCATGTGCTTTTGCCTCCTTGCCCCTTATTAGCTACAGGAGCTTGGTAAGAGAAGGTAGGTTTGGTGGTTTCACGTTAGGGCAGCGTGCAGCTTCTCCGCATCGCAGCGCCCCAGGGAGACACGGGTTTGTTGGCTGACCCATGTCTAAGGGATGCATGTGGCTGTAACACAGGTAACCTGCTGAGCCCTTTCTTGTCTCCGTACAAATGCCATAGGCAGTTTTCTCTGTTGCTGAACACACACAAGCAAGAAACAAAAGCAACCTGGGTTATGAGATGTGGGGAACTTGGGAGGTCTGCTCTGCAGGAAGCATCAGCAAAAAGTATTTAAAGGGAAGGCTCACACTGTCAGTAATTAATGCTCCTGTTAGATGCTCCTCTTTTTTTCAGGATACCAAACTTCTTAATTGTTGAGATCTAGGCACTGAATCTGTTTGCAAACCAAGTATTCTGTTATCTGGCCTCTGCACAGGGAGATCAGATGCTTCCACGACAGCTGATATGGACACTAAATATCGAGAGTCACTTCTCACTGTGCCTCTGCTTCTCTATTTGAAAGTGAAGTTAAGGACACTCGTAATTTTTCACCCAGGGAGGGTATTTAAGAAAGTCTTCGGTGAAAACCCATCTTTGACAGGCTTCTTCATGTCCTTACACCATGACGTCTTGCATCCTCAGACTGGTAACAGTGCTGCTACTGCTCCAGCACATGTCACTTGGGTGCTCTTCGGGCAGGGGGTTACTTAGCTGCTTCCTAATGTTGTATTGTTAGGAGTTCGCTTCTGCTCTGAAATAAGAATTTAAACTCCAGGCCTATAGGAAGACAGCAAAAGCCCTACAGCCTTTCTCCAGCCTTCTCCATAACCTGGTAGCTGCACCCTGGTGTTTCACAGGCCACCAACCTGAGACTGCTGTGTGGTTTTAACACAAGCAGCAAAACACAGCAAAATTCCTAAGCTCTTCAGAGATCTGGGAATCTGGCCAAGCAAAAGCCACTTATGCAGCCCTTCTCAGCACTGCCTGTGAGCAGGCAGTGGTCAATAATTGTGGGATGTCTGTATCCCACTGGCCTTCTGCCCATCAGCACCACGCGTGCTTGTCTGTGTGTCAGTCGCGTCTCATCCTGCTGCCTGATGGGCAAGCTCCCTTTCTTCCAGGGGCTGGGCTGCACCACGGAAATAGAGAGATTTGTATTCGAGCCCAGCCATCGCTGTGTGATGTGTTGCAGTGACAACCATAAAGTTCCTCGATAGAGTTGTTACATGATTAATAACAACAGGAGCAGCTTAATAGATAAAGCCATTTCCTTTACCTGGGATCTGTTCTGGGACTTACTGCTACAGAGCTTGAACGAACTGAACAAGGGTGTTATTGCTAATTAGTGTGCATGATCGCAGTCCGACACTGGAGGCTGCTGCTACATGGCCTGTCTCACCAAACACCTCTCCCAGCCTCATGCGGGAGTTTTGTCCTCTCTGGGAGCCAGCGTCAAGCAGAGCCAGGGCAGTTGCCACTGGGAAAAGTGGTGTCAGTCAGAGCAATTATCCTGCCTCATTGTAAAGGACTCAAATACGTAAAACTATGTAAGTATCCTGGTGTAATTTGCCCTACTGAAAAAAAGATAAACTGTTCTTTCATGAGCATGATGCATATAAAGAGCATCTCTCTTTTGAAGAATCTGTGAACCTATTTTTTAATATTCACTTTTACCTCCCTTCAAAGAAAGAACAACAAAGCACATCAATGATAGAGCTCCAGTAAATCCTGACCTGTTGTTAGGCAGTCCTCAGGCTGGTACGTGCTGCTGCTGAACTGATGTAAGTTATTCTCCCTCTATAAAGGGGCGAATCAAAACAACCCAATAACACCCTGAAGCTCTGCCTAAGAAGCTTGCTCAGGTCACAGGAACCCATGACACCTCTCTTATGCCTCAAAACACTTTGCAAAGGTATCAGTTGATTACAACTTCAAACCGCAGAGCAGAGAGTATCGGTGGTGGGCATCTGCCTCTGCCAAAGCAGAGGCAGGTCCCAGCATCCATCGTGGTGTACAATGAAAGCGGTAAATGCACTTCCCCAGCTTAAAATGCTATACTTCTCTAGCTGAAAGACCATGTCCTGCTGCTGACACTTTTCCACAAGCACCAAAATTCAAATAATTGGTTCTGGGCTCTACAAAGTAAGCAGAGCCTCACTGTCAGGGGAACATACAAAGCAAACATAGGATGGAGCTTTTTTCTATGTGACTTTTTCTCCTGTCTCATAAAGTATAGTCCATGGCTCTGCATGTCCCTGGTTCCCCAGCTGTGGTCAGCAGATCACTGGTGGCCCACAAGGCGCTTGAACGTGGCCTGTGGCTGGTGCACAGGCTCATCACATCGCATAGTGCTCTCTGTGAGAAGCCAGGTGACATGAGGACCAGGGAAATGCTGGCAGCTGGCAGCATCAAGAAGTCCAAATAATTTGGGGCATGCCAATTTTGAAGTGTTTTGCTGAACAGGATTTGTCTCACCCCAGTTTAGGTAGTGATAGCTGTGTTAGGACAAGAGGAACAAACTCTAGTTGGTTGTCCCAGACAGAGACCAAACGACTATGCAAGGTGAAGCTCAACCAGTTCCAGGTTGGCGCATGAAACCTACAGCTGAGTCAAACAAGATATTAACAGAAGGTATCACTATTGCCCCATTTTACAGAGGAATCTGGACTAAGAGAGATTAAAGGCCTTCACCAAGGACATGAGCCCTTAGCATCACCACCATGCCAGTTTCTGGCTACACCTCCCTCCCCCTTTACAGATCTGCCTGGGCCACAGGGCAGATGTCACCGTACCTTGTTCCCTTTGTCAGCTGACCTTCCCTTCTTCCCCCCCCCACCCCACTATGTGGAAGGGACAGTTGTCTCCCCTGCAGCTCTGCTCTGATGGGCAGCATTTTTGAAGCTTCTCTCTCATTTCCAAGCAACGCTGAGATGCATTAACTTCCTCTCCCCTTCTGCTGTAACTGCTTATTTGGCTCTTGTTATTGTATTATTTATAGTAATTCTGCAAAGTGTTTTGGAATCAGTAGAAGGGCACAGTGCTAAATACAATAGCATCACCTCGTGAGATCTGACATTTAAAAACAGGGGATCTAATTACTGAAACCAAGGGAGACAGTAAATGTCAGGAAAAGCCAGTGGCTGTTGGCTTGATACTGTGACTCTTCAACTGCTGCCTGTGGTCTGCAGCAGACTGAGGAGTCATTTGCAGCCCATGTTTTTCCCCATGGAGTACACAGCCCAGGAGGACAACTCTAGCAGCTCTTCAGAGGATGCAACATGTGCTTCTTTTTCAAATGCTGTCTGAAAATAACAACAATGTGAGGCTGTGAGTGTTCTCAACTGACGGATAAACCTGCTATCACCATCAATCCCACACCCAGACCCTTCCACTCCAGTCTGGACACATCAAATACATTTGTAGACCTGACTCCAAGTTCCCCAGCCAGACCCAGTCTAAAGCAAAGAGCAGCTTCACAGCCTGCTTTCTTCTCACAGAGGAATTCCAGTGCAGAGAATGTCCAAGCTGTCTGAAATAGTGCAGCTGCCTAAAAGACCAAGTTAATATTCATGCATCGTGCAGAATTTCAAATACATCCACCTCTCATCGGCAACGTCAAACTGTCTTGACAGTTAATGAGCTAGGCACAGACTCCAAACCAGCAAGTTGTAACTGAATAAATATGATAAACAACCTGTTTCCAGATGGCTTTTTATGTAAAACTATTTATGCAGTGTTGATAGATGGCAAATTTTATACCAATAAATCCTCGTATTTTAAAACATTTGCCTTCTTAATTGCCCAGTTTACATGTAAAATATGTTTATGTGCATTGCTAAGTTGAAAAGTGACATGGGAACATCTCTGGACTGAGTAAGCACTATTCCTGCAGTGGCCCATCTGTCTGGGCTCACAAGAAGAACAGTGTCACAGGAATGTCACCTGTGAAATCTTGTACGTAATAAGAGTCAGACTCTGATCAAGGCTGGCATCAGAATATGTGTTTCTGTTAAGCTCCTGTCACCTGCTAGATGGTGTTTGAAAGGAACTTGAAGCACTGACCCCACAGGCTGGTGGGACCTCGAATGCTGCCAGAGAGATGCATCTAGGGATGAAGCCACTGCTGGGAGCGAGGCTGTGGTTTGACGGTGCTGATCCTGCAGTCACCAGTCATGTACCCTCTGCTTCACACCTCTCACGTGGGGCAGCTGGTAGTCTGTCTGCAGGGGATGGCTTTGGGGTAAGCCCACAGATGGCTCTGAGGTAGCCTGACCCTGAGGGCACTGACAGCTGGGGGAGAAGCCAGTTGTATCCCAGCACTAGGGTCTCTTGCCGTCTGCCAGGATCTCTTCCCAACTCAGGACTTCCAGTATGTCAGGGGGAGGACCTATGCTAAAGCAGTGACAGCCCAAACCATACAGACGAGAAGATGAGTGAGTCTGTGTCTTTGGTAGCTCACCAAGGCTCCCTGGTGCTTCTTGCATCTGGGTCCTCCTGACCCAGCAGTTCTGCTCCTGGCTGTCTCTGACACATGCAGACAGCAAGGGCAGAATCAGGACCACACACACAGGTTGGCTTGTCCCTCTGTCCAGTTGTGCAGTCAGTCCACACTGCTGTGTTTTGTCCAGAGGTTGTCATCTCAGCACTTTGCACTCTACCCTGGAGGAGAACCCAACCTGCCCCTGCATGCTTTACCAAGGTTTCTCCAGGGCCAGCCAGACCCACTCCTCCCCATCCCCACCACCCACTGGAAACACAAATTGCACGGAGGCATGAAAACACAGCAGGAGACACTGAGCATCCTGCAGCTCTGGTGCTGAGCCTTGATCCCTAACCCCCGAAGCACCTGGTGACTACAGAGGGATCTTCCATGGGGTGCTGTTTTCATCCCAAGGAGCTCAGCTGTGGCAAATGTGGGAGAGACAGAGCCCTGTTAGACACATAGCCTTCTCACGCAGTTAGTTCATGGTTTCTCTGCATACTTATTACTGGGTATTTGTTCTAACAGATTTAATCATGTAAAACATTAACATAAATTGACACCAAGTGGATTTATACCTTTGAAAATGTTTACTCATTTAGGTTTCCTGATAGTTATTGGGCTCAACACTACAGTATATGGGGTGTTTTATTTAGCCTTTAACTCATTTATTGGGTATTTATAGAAGAGGCCTTCCCTGGGCAGTAGGAAAACCTGAGGGCTTTGTGCACAATGGCTATGTCCTTCTGACAGGTTTATTTTGTTTTATTTTTCTAAGGGATAAGCTTTTCCTCACTCTGTTTTCACCTTAGCATTGCCACTAAAGTCATGAAAACAAAGCCTGCCCTGTTATGTCTTTGGTGACGGTCAGGCACCGTGGTCCTGGCTGACCCCCAGGACTGCAAAGGGAGTCAGGGTAGAATCCAGGGATCATCACTCCCTCCACCATCTCAGCACCACACGTGTATCCAACTTACTGAACAGCCTGGGTATATCTGACACCACACAAGCACAGTGATAGAGCTGCTGAATCCCCTTCCTGGGAGCAGGTGCCAACCTCTGCAGAGCACTGTGTTACTGTTCCCTCTTCTCCAGCACTGAACAGAGGCCTCCATCCTCCCCACCTGCATCACTAAACCAGAGGGGCCTGACAGCATCACACCCCTGCCTTGCTACAGCAGACAGCCCTCAGCCAACGTGTCACAGCTGGAGGCAGAGACTTTGTGCCATCCTCAGATTTCTGGGAGAGCTCCGAGGCATTTTTAGTCTAAAGAATAAAGCATGCAGCCAGCCAGCCTCCCTTTAATCTGGGTGTCTTTATCCTGTCAAGAGAGCTAGAGTGTGAAAACTCATATGCCAGGTGTGTGATACTGAACTAACTTTTAAAAAGGTTACCTAATGCCTGTTCTTTAAAAACAGAATTTTTCCTGTTTTCACCAACAGAGGTGATGGGGTGTTCTCATATGTCTGAATGCAGTGAGGGTTGTTTTCTGTGCCCTGTCAGTGTCACTAGAGCCTGTCATGAATTTTCCACAGAGATGTGGGTTCAGGTCAAACAATCATAAAGGAAAATTAGTTTTTATGAGTCTTTGTCATGATTTCACCCCAGCTGATAACCAAGCACCACACAGCCACTCACTCACTCCACCCCAGTGGGATGGGGGAGAGAATCAGAAGAATAAAAGTGAGAAAACTTGTGGATTAATATGAAGACAGTTTAATAGGTAAAGGAGAAGCTGTGCATGCAAGCAAAGCAAATCAAAGAATACATTCAGCCATTCTCATTGGCAGTCAGGTGTTCAGCCATCTCCAGGAAAGCAGGGCTCCCTCAGGTGTAACGGTCACTTGGGAAGACACACACCATCACTCTGAATGTCCTCCAATTCCTTCTTCTTCACCCTAGTTTATATGCTGAGCATGATGTCATATGGTCTGGAATATCCTTTGGTCAGTTGGAGTCAGCTCCCCCTGCTGTGTCGCCTCCCAGATTTTTGCGCACCCTCAGCCCACTCGCTGCAGGGGTGGGATGAGAGGCAGAAAAAGCCTTGACTCTGTGTAAGCACTGCTCGACAGTACCGAAAC
>NW_010242077.1:0-12079 GCF_000690775.1 Eurypyga helias | reverse complement strand
CATACAGCTATTGTGAAGAAAATTAACTCCATCCCAGCCAAAACCAGTACAGCCTCAAAAGAACAAGGAAAATAATTTTGGAGAAAACTTTAGGCATTGTCAAAATCCTCCATTTTGATTGTCAGGCATTTTTTGTCTCTGAGTCGAAAAAGGCTTTAGTCTCAAAACACGATTCATCTTGGACTAACCAACAGGCAAAGAAAGAAGAAGAAAAGTCAAATTCAGACATCAACATGTGCCCACAGTCCCTGCCGGCTGGGTGTCCTGGGTTCTGGAGACACAGGGGGATTGACATGGGAGTTACTGGGTGGGTAGAAAGGAGAAAGAAGGAAAGTCAGAAGAAAAGTCAAAAGAAGAGTATTCTTCCAGAGTTAGTGAACACAGGACATATGACAGCCCATAACTGTACTTTTCTGTGCAAAAATGCATGGTTTTCAGAAAAATCATGCTTCGCAAAAAAAAAAAAAAAAAGAGGGAAAAAAAAGAAAGATCGAGATCTTGACTTTTCATCCTAACTTGCAGTGGAGATACTTTTTTCTTTTTTGAAATAAGAAGTATTTTTACCAGATGAGAAAACCATTTCCCATTGATGCTCCCTCTATCACTCTGATGGGAATTTTTAGATATGATTTTGATGGGAGAAGGGGATGGAGAGAAGTCCAAAACCTTCTGTATTAACTTCACGTTCTGTGCAACTATAGACTGACACAGTACATTAAAATCCTTGAAGCATCAGGATTATTAGGACAGCCACATTTGCCTGGGCCAACACAGTACATGAAACTCAGGAGAAGCTCCCAGAAAAGGGACACAAGATGCTCACACAGCAACCATGTCCATAAGGAGCTCCCATGAAGACTGGATTAAACTGGGATTGATACAGCGAAGTAAATGCAGCCTCATTTCATCTCATTTCCCCCAGAAAGGGAACTAGTCCTTTATCACCAAAGCACCTCATCTCCCACTTCCATCACCATTTTCAAATGGTCCCACAAAGCCTGGCCAAAAGAGAGGGGGTGTGGAAAGCTGACAGCCCAGCCACCACTGCAGACTTTAGCCCATAAAGCAGCAGCTCAGCTATGGGTTCTCCCATCTCCTTTCTTCATTCCATATTTCAGTGACATTTGAGAGTCCTCCCAGATTTTAAAACACATAGATTTTGACATTTTATTACTTGCCTGTCTCTGGTTTATGGTTATTAGGAGAGGTGAAAAATTAGGGTTCCTGGAGGCTGCCGTGAAAACCTCTATTTATTCAAAGGGCATGTAAAAAATGGCTGCATCCCCTGTAGGCAACATAATGAGATTTAGGATCATTTCAGGCTCTCAATTGCTTTGCATAATGAACATGGCACTTCCAGTGTCAGAAGCTCAACCCCAAGTCCTTTCTGCTCACCCAGTAACTCCCATTTCAATCCCTTCGTGTCTCCAGAGCCCAGGACAGCCACCTGGCAGGAACTGTGGACACAAGGTGATGTCCAAATTCCCTCACATTTGTCACAAGTGGGCGATTTCAAGGCAGGGTGGCTGGCTACTGTATGTCGCCCAAGACAGCACAATCCATGTGTGAATGGTCCACCAGCTGAGGTCTGTGTGAAGGTCAGGAGACCAGCTTTCAGCTTAAACTTGCTGAAGGCAATGCAGGTAACAAAGCTTGTAACAGATTGTATTTTCCTTCTCACTTATTTCATGGTCCAGATGCAGATCGACAGAAATTGCTTTCATCAAATTATTTTATTATGGGGATTGTATTTTAACTTCCCACAGTTCCATACCAGGCCTGGCTGGAGGGACCACTCTAAGCTAGAAAGGGGAATATCCTTCAGTCTTGCCCTGGTTTGAGCTGCTGAGTAAACCAGCTCCCTAGGTGTTGGAAATCCAGAATCAAAAGTACTTCTGTGCTGTGAACTGCAGAGCCAGTGTCAAGCTGATAAATCAGTCTCCCAAGAGCTCAGAAAAAACAGAGGGCTGCAAGTGATTGCATCTTCAGTCAGCCTTTGCCTCCATGAGGAGAAAATCATTGCTTGCCCTGGAAGACCTCGGAAAAGCCAAGGATTTAGGCAGGTCAATCCCAGGAGCAGTCCAAGTCTCCAAGCCTGGCTCTCATTCTCCCTGGTAAAGGTGAGGTCTCACATTCCTTATTTTGGAACTGACTCTGAAAGCAAAGGGTTAGATGAATATTTGGCATCACAATCCCATGATCCTGAGGAGGTCTATTCTCCTTCCTGGAAGTGAGGTCATGTGCTAATGAAGCCTTAAGAAGAATCTCTCAGTGCCTAAGTAAGTTGCTTGACAAAGTAGTGTACTGGCCCAGGTACCGCTTTTTTCCAGGGTCCTCTCCTGTGCAAACGGAGATGAGTCAGGGAAATGCATGGCAGCACATGCCCATGGCCCAGCTGTGCCTGTGGCTGCTTTGAGCCATGCTGCTCGTCCTCCATACACCCTGCGTCTGCCTCCGCGCAACCAGCGTGACGCCCAGGCTCATTCCCACCACCATGTGCGAGTCGCTGACTCAGCCCACGCGATGTGTGAGCTCCCCAGTGGACACTTACCCCCAGAACAACCGACCCCAGTGGATGTGGCTGAAGCAGGGCTCTCCCTTAGGAAGAGCCAGAGGCTGCAGAGCTCGTGGAGAAGGAGCAGATTCCCCTGTGGCTTACGTGGCTGGTGGGTGTTGTGCACAGCCTGTGCTGCTGCGGAGGGGCTGCTCCAGCACTGCTGCCTGCAGCCACAGGCATGAGCCAAACACAACTTCAGGTCTGGGGGTTAACTTTCTCCTTCTCTCAAGAAAGTCCCTGCTTTCTGTAAAGCATCCAGAAAAACAGATACCTGGAAATGGCAATGTTTCAAGTCAGCTATGTTGCTTATGAGAGTCCATACGGTTGCCTTTTGGGGTGGAAGATAATGTTTGGGATACCAAGATAATGCTTCTTACCAAGCTACAGCTTCTTCCAGGGAAATCTGGAATTGCTTTAGCAAGAGAAATTGGAAAAAAAGAAGTATTTTCGGTTGAAATTTGTCCTGATGAAAAAAGACTTTTATGTGGCAAGATATACCCTGCATGGGCCCGAAAGGGACTTGTACAAGACCTGAGGCTTGAGGTGGCTGAGCAGTTTTTGTCTGTGCTCTGCCTTCAGGTGCCATCACTGCCTGAGCTGAGCCTTCCCGCCAACGTGGTGCAACTGGGCATCCCTGGCTGCAGGCAGCATTCCTCCTCGCACAGATTGCCTGGCTCAGGGCAGCATCCCCTCATGATGGGTGGATTATCACACTGAACCGGAGCCTCTGGGTTTCTGGCTCTGCAGAGAGCTGTTCATCCACACCCCGAGGTCTCCAACCACCCCATCCTGACCCAGGCACTTCTCAGGGACTACAGGCATCCTGAGAGCCTCCACTAATGGCTTTCTAACTTTTTCTGTGTATTTCTTATGAAATCATCTTTCCTTCGGAAATAGCCATTAAGACCAAAAGCAAACAAAGGGGGAAAGCCAATAGAAAAAAACTTCCCATAAAAAAAAAAAGCCTGAAAAGGTAAAATGTTTCCTTTGGGTTTGAACATATTTCTATTCTGTCTTTCCTGTGAGAGTAAGAAAAGCAACAAGCAAACAAACAAAAAAAACAAAAGCAAAGTGAAGGTCCCCAGCAAGAGCTTGTTTCCATACCGCCTGCATCAATTTTCCTCTTCAGTGTTTTCACTTCAAAACACAAAGCAACACAATGAAAAACGCTTTACCAGGTGTTATCTGCCTTGCTCAGACCCAAGTGTGTGACCACAGAGCAGGTTCCCTCATGGCTGGGGGGCTAGGACAGGCTTGTGGGGGCTGGCATCGGGAGCATGGCATGGAGAGACTAAAGGAGGCTCCTTTGCAGCTGAAGATGAGGGAAGCTCATGCTCGCTGCTCCCTCCTCTCCACATTCCTTGGTGTTGTGTGATTTCGGAGGCTCTGCCTTGCAGTCTCCCAGCTCCCAGCTGCTGTCAGGTTTCCAAGCAAGATTTCCTGCCACGTGTGTTTACTTCTTTCCTGAATTTTAACTCCTGTGTCCTCCTAAATAGGAGTTGCCTAGAGAAAACGTCAATATTCAAGGACTTTCTCCCTCTCAGAACATGATGCTCTTACTTAGCTCAGCTGCAGAGTCACTTGTGCTTGTTTGAAGGATGCCCAGCACAATTGCCACTTCTCCTCCGAGCCCTTTGCTGAGTTCACATATTGAACATCCAAGTCTCTTCCCTTTCAATCCAGCCAGAATCCTATCAGCTACAACATTTTTACAATTCATGAGCCACACCAGGGGTTTGCTTAACACTCATTTGCTAGTCTTTCTAGCTCACTGGCAAGATGTCCAATTAGTCTAAACAGCTCTTAGCTTTAGTAGAGTTAATTGTTTCACATTGCACGGCAGTGGCTGGGGACTACCCTAAATTTCCCAAGAGGATTTTTAATTATTGCTGCTATGCTGGTACTCATTCTCCTTCCCCTTCCCGAGGTCTCCCATCACCTCTGGTACGTGTTTTCTTTGATCACAGCATGAGTGTGCCACCAGCACTGCTCATCCACAATTAATGTGCAACTCTCGTATCCGGTCACAGGGGATGAATTGCAAAAATTATTTTCCCCCCATTCTTTTGTTTGTCTTTTCTGCAGAACCACTTGTGGATTCTGACAGTAATGCGGCCAGCTCATATTCCCAGCCTCTGCAATTATGGGAACCATAGCTAGCGAGCAGAGAAATGGGCACAGAAAATTAGAAGCATTTGGAATTTGTCTTGTAATGTTTTACTAAGAGCCCAAAATCGAGTTATTCAGGGCATCTAGAAAATGTCTGTATGTGTGGGCATAACTACAAAGCAGCATCATCTGCTGGTGATGGTTTAGGGAGAAACCTGTATCTAAACCCTAATGGGCAGAAGCTCAATTTCCCCTTCCCAGGGGACTCTAATTACATGACTGTCATATAAAAGGTTCATTACAGCCCTCACAGAAATTTGGAAAGTCAGGGGCTGGTTCCAAGTGTCTGCAGGGGTGGGGGTGCTGCCTGGGCACAGCATCATGCTCACACCATTCCCTGAAGCATTGCCAAATTTCCCATTTTCCTGATATTCTCCCAGCAAACCAAATGGTTTTACCCCACCCTCCCTCACTTCAGATTATGGGTAAATAATGGGCTTTTTCTTTGATGAATAAACTGGAAAACTGGATCCCAGTGCCACTGTCCCCTCAGACTAGTCTCTCTCTCAGGGTTAGAGAAAAAAAAACTTCCAGATTAATCTAATTTATTTATGAGAGTCTATTTAGTACTTTAACACCTTTCCCTCCAATTAAGCCAATTCTTAAATTCAAAAACTTTACAGAAATTTAAAAATCTTTAGACACAAAAGGTTTTGCTATGAAACCCTGATAATGAAGTGTTTCCAAAACATTTCATCTGGGAAATTCCCAGATTACATGTTTCAATTTTTTTTTTTTTTTTTTTAAATCTCCCTACCCTTTTCTGGCTGAAATTGCCATTGTTGTTTCAAGGCACTCTTGAATATTTGCTGTTATTTTCTCTTTTTACTCTGAAGTGAATTTTAAGCCTGTGTGTGGTATGGAACAGCACAATAAAACCATATGGCAGCAGTCCCTTGTCATCAGGAATTTGGATGGCGATGAAGAGCTGGAAGGGGCAGAGACCCGAGGGGTATCTTGAATACACAGAGGTGTCTATGCAGAAGGTGTCTTTGTCACTCTGAAAAATGACATGAAAAGTGACCGTCCTCTGTGCAGTGATCCAAGTACAGGAAAACTGCAATGAGATCCAGACCTCAGCTGGAAAATTGTTACAGAAACGGGAAAAGATGGAAAACGGGTAGATCAGCAGTCCTGCAGAAGGGCAGGCTGTCCTGCCGGTGGAGGTTTCATCCTGTGGAAAGGCAACCAGTGCCGGCTGTGGAGGGGGGACAGGGTGAGCTGTGAAAAAGCACCTTTCAGATGCGAACTGGGGTTTGGACATGATCAATTTTCTCCAGACTCCCAAAACAGCTCTTCCTCTCCCTGTCCCTCATTTCTGCAGCTTGTTGCCATACGAGGCAATGCTTGGGCTACACGGCTCCAACTCCTGCCTCTTCCCCTCTTTTTACAGTTGCTTCCCTCCCTCCTTTCATTCTTCCATTCTTTTTCTTCTCCTCTTTCTTTTATTTTATTCCCTCCTGCTGCTTGGGTTTTATCTCTGACTTTTAAAAATGGAACCTGGCTGCAAAATTCACCATATAGATTATCCATTTTTCAAAAGAGTGCTCCTGACATGTGGGGAGAGAATTCAGGAGGAATATATATAACTGCAATCGAGTAAACAGCAAAAACGCTTCCTCCAGAGGGTTCCTCACAGTTCACTAAGAAAAAACAAAGCCTAGACACTGAATCATAAACCTCCAGCTTAATTACAGACACACAGCGGCATGGTATCACAGCGCCGATGTTAGTGCTGCACAGCGACTCGGTGTGTGTCTGCCCGGCACAGGCAAGCAGCTGATGGAGCGCTGAGCTAAGTAATTCTTCAAAACCACTCCATTTAGGAAAAAAAGCGGCAAGAACTATTAGCAATTTCAGTGTCTCAAGGAACTGGGCATTTCATCTGGGGGAGGGAGGTGGGGAATCAGTCAAAGTGTTTTCATCAATGAGGGAAGAAAAATTGGATGAAGAGAAGAAAAATAGTAGGAACTTGGAGGCAGAGAGAAGCTGAGAGAAAAAGGTCCAACCGAAATCTTCCTTCCCATGAGACAGGCAGGGAGGTAGGGGTAATGGGTGGCAGCAATTTCATGGGAATTGTGTGAACTGACTCACTTTCAGAATAACTAGTAAATACATTTTATAACAAATTTTATAAATTAAATGTGTCTTGTAACCTAGAAAGGCAAGTTTTGTTTAGCCTTTGACAAACAATCATTTCTCATTTAGGAAAAATCACCTCCATGGTGCCCCATTGCCTGGAATTTTGGAGAGGCGGCACCGCCATGGGTGAACCCTTGGAGATGGAGGCAGGAGCTGAGCTCAATTGCCTCCACTCACATTCCTGGCCGGGGGCTTCAACCTTGGAAAGTCATATTTTGACATCTCAATGAAATCCACATTCCCTGGCAGTTCAGGATGCAAGAGTGGATCTGGGGGAGGCGGGGAGGATACAGACAGAGGTTGCCTCCTGCCATCCCCTATGAGGGGCTGGAGATCCGCAGGGAGAGGTTGGTCAGGCAGGAGTGGGAGGATGGCTGCAGCAGCCAGGACACCCACCTTCATTTCCCTGTGAGCAACCTCAAAGCCCAGAAAGCTGTATGTCATAAACCCGTGATGATAAACCGCTATCAGCCAGCTTCCCATGGCAAGCCTGCACATTTCATATCAGAAGTTAAATGCAGTATATTTTACCTCTTTTACCCTGTTTTTAAGAGCTGAAGAGCAGTGTTGTTCTTCCCACAGACCTCTCCAGCATCTGAGTGGGAAGCTGTCACATTGCAGCGTACTTCTTTTTTCACTTAATTATATAACTGATACAAAAGACACAGCCCCTGGTCAAATTTAATGCCTAACCAGGTACCACACAAACAAATAATGACAACTCTCCCTGCTCCAAAGCATTAATGTCTGTAGGACAGGTTAGACACAGCAGAAGTGAGGAGGGAAAGGCAAGAGACACTGAGGGACTCTCATCAGTGCAGAGGTCTCCATAGGGCAGTGTGTTTAACAGCACAGCATTAGCATCCCAGGGATCTATCTGCTTGCCTCCCACCAGCGAGAGAGCAGCTTGTAAGCATCCCAGTACTCTTCTGTCATAGCTGCACTGAGGACTGAGGGAGGATCTCAAAGCTAAAAGAGAAAAAACAGGCACTCTCTTGCAGCACTTCCCTTTGGGATGACCCAGCTGCAGGTCCATCCCATGTAGCCATGTTTTCCTAAGGAGGGCATTCCCAGATGGATTAGGCTGCTGGTTTTGGTTCTGGGGCAAAAATTAAACCAAGTAACATTGAGTTGAGACCAGTTGCTGAGGAGGTACCCTGGGGACCTCCTTTTTCCTATGTCTGAGCTCTGCTGGGGGTATGCACTGCACCCAGGCAGAGCAGCTGGTGCTTGCCAGAGCAGGACCCCAAGCAGCACCTGGCAGGAGGCTGGGAAAGCACAAGGAAAGATGTTAAGAAATCCTTACAAATCCTTACAAATCAGGCTGAGCTTCTGGGTCCTGCAGCAGCCGAGCTTCTGCTGGTAGTTCATCCCCTGGACTCCGGCACCCTTCTCTGTAACTTGGCATCAGTTTCTGTACAGCAGAGACCTGACTTGTTTCTTGACTCTCACACCCCTCAATTTGAATAGCATTTCAACCTAAATCCCAAATCTGTGATCCCATTACCCCTTTGATCATTCTGGCACACTGTTTCTTCTCTCAATAAAGGAGAAAATTTAGCAGCTCAGGAGAAGCTAATGGGTAGGTTCCTCCATCATCAACCATTAGTGTACACATCTTCCCTCTCAGTACGGCACATTTGTATGTTTAATTTAAGAAGGTTATCTGTCAAAAGCAGTATCTCAAGGTAGCACTGAGCTGGACAAATATGTCAGAAAAAAATTACTCCTGCTGTGAGAAACAAATGTTCAGAAAATTCATACTTTGGGGGATCTCAGGACTGAGAAAAACAGGCCAGACTGACACCTCTGCTTCAGACCCGCTCACTGCACTCTCTCCATCCAACCTGGGTACTACGATCCTAACAGCTGCCAGTCTGCTTGCTCCTTCAGCTCAAAGAGGGAACAGGGCCTTGGGGATGACAGCAAGGGAGTTAACCCATTAGTCATATTCAGCTCTTGGCATAGATGGGCAATCATCAGAGAAAATGGGACCTACACCCAGAAATGAGTTGGGTCTGGCTTTAGATCCCAGGAGCTTGAGTTTTTGCAACAGTCAGTTCTTATCAAAAGACCTTAGAGGTGTTGTCCCTTTTAGATTCAGATGCAGGTAGAGGTACCACCCCTAGTTCTCAAGTGCAGTAAAGATGAAGGTGTTCTGGTCCAGATCTGTGCCTAGCCAAGATATTGTCTACTTGCCTGATACCTTCTGAAGCATAAAAGGCTAAACAGATGATCTCTCCCCAGAGAGAGAAAGGAGGAATTAGGGCTGCCCCATGGCCATATACAAACTGGAGTCACATAAGGGAAAGGGGGCTCTAGGGGCCCACAACAAGTGGTGGGGAGAAGGTCATGACCCACCTGCCACGTTGGTGTGGAGTAGAAGCTGTCCTTAATGCTCAGACCCCCCAGTACCTGATCATGGCAGGACTGGTTTGCAGTGGTGCAAGACCATTATTTCTAGTAACCATCACAGCAGCTGGTTCACTTAGGGGACCATCTGAACAGTCCGTCTGCTCTGGTTAGTCTCAGACGCTTAAGCTGTTCAGGTCCAACTTGCCATCTGCAGAGCACCCAGCATAAGGTGGGTGCAGGCTGCCCTAACCCTTCTGGATTTCCAGGTGCTACTGCAGTGAGAAAAGCAAGCCCTGGATTAGGGAGAGCACAACTGCAGTGTAAAACCCAGCTCTTCTGGAATACAAAACAGCAAGAATCGCACACAAGTCCCTGGTAAATATGTGGGAAAAAGTCATCTCTAAAGCTGGCAAGAGAAGGGGACACATCCTCCTCTTTAATCCTACACTAAAACCAGTGGAATTAAATATCTCCAGAGCAAATAAAGTGAGGGACGATGAGGCTGGGGAAGATGCAGCCTCTCACAGCCCTTCCTGGTTTCCAGGGTAGAGCGTGACCCCTGTTGACCAGTGCTGAGTAATGAATCCCATGCTGGGAAAAGCAGGAACAGCCGCGGCCCCAGCATAAACAAAGCCAGTTCAGCTTTTGAAGATGAATGCCTTAATCCTGAAGGTCAGTAGGCTAATGACAAGAAATACCAAGTTAAAGGAGGCAATTGCTTCAATCAGGTAAGTGATTAAAGTCAGTCTTTAAAGCACCCAAAGGTCCCCGCTGCTGTCAAAAAGGGAAATAAAAAACCAAGCCTTGGGTAAAGCTCAGCTCTTCAAAGTGTTTCCAGCTGCTGGGGAGCTGAGCAGCTCCACCTCAGAGCAGAGCACACCACTGCAGGTGCCAAAATAGCCCGGGTCTCACCTGCCTCCGACACAACATGGGGACCGGTCACTAACCTGAGCGATGCTCCTAAGTGGAGCAAACTCCAGGGCTGGGGGCAAATGGCCTGTTTCCCCTTCCCTGAGAGCATGGAGTTCAGAGTTTGTATTTGACTGGTGGTAAGAGCTGAATTTGAAAGATCTAGTGCCAGATGAAAGGTGCTGAGCAGTCACTTGTCTGCATCCTTCTCACATCAGTGTGGTGATCGCCTGTGCTGGTGCCAGCACGAGGGTCGGTTTTAACTCTGCAGGAAGGTGGTCAGATTCTGATAACAGGTTTGTATCAAGCTGCTGCTGCAGGAAGATGCTCAGGTTTGGCTTTAATGAATGTGGAAAGAGGCTCATCTCGCTGTATCTGCTGCAGGGATCAGGAGAGGAACAGCCTAGCCTAAGCCAGGACCATCAGTGGAGAAGATGAAAATGTCCTCTCTTGATGCCAGAATCTCTCTTTGACTCCAAAGGGAGCTGTCATGACTAGTCTTGTGGTTTGTAGAGTGGTAGGCAGCTCTATCCAAGCCAAAACCAGGACAATAACCACCCCTTATTCTCTACTATCTATGTCATGCCCAGGTCCTACACTTCCCAATACATCCCAGTCAGTTATCACCACCTTTCCTGTCTTTTGATATGTACACACAGATCTCATTCCTTTAAGCCCTCCTCTAAAATGTCTGTTTAGTTCATTTAGTCCATGACTTTGGGCTCCATCTGTCATAGTAATCCATTGGTGTGTGGTGTCGGATTGTTGCAAGCTGAGGCCAGTTCTGGTTCCACCACCGCTGTGCTTGTCCGGTTCTGTCATCACTGTGTTTTGCTCCGTTTCATCAACATTCGCTCTTCATTAATCTGAGTGATTCTTACTGTAATACCATTGATATGGCACAGAGGACCCATATCAGTGATGACATATGGTATTATATAGCAAATAACATCGTACAATTCAAATAATTCACTATTCTCACCAGAAATCAAATCGGCTTGAGGTACACATCAGACTTCCGGATCCTTCCACATTACCCACCACGTGCACCCAAGGTCCTTGAGCAAAAGCGATCCCACAAATGGGTTTGCTTTTGTCCGAGGCAGGCATAACCCAGACAGTCTTCCCCAGCATATTATTTATACGCACTACAGGGGCTTTATCTCCTTCTAAAGTACGCAAAACTTCTGACTGGACAGGGCCAGCTCAATCGGCAGATCCTCTGCTGTTGACTAACCAAGTGACTTTTGCTAAAAGTGTATCCCACAGTTTGAATGTTCCACCACCCATTGCTCTCAGGGTGGTCTTTAGTAGTCCATCGTTTGATCTTCCTGGAGGCTGGTGCATGATAGGGGATGTCATACACCCTCTCAGTGATGTGCTCTTTGGCCCAGGTGTCTGCGAGGAAGTGAGTCCTGATGTCTGACTCAATTCTTTCTGGGCTGCCCTGACACCACAGGACTTGTTTTTCAAGGCACAGGATAGTATTTTGGGCAGTGGCATGAGGCACAGAATATAATAATTCACCCTTATGTTGCCAGTCAAGATCCACCTGAGCCACTTCAATCTTAGCAGCCTGATCCACTTGCTGGTTGTTTTGGTGTTCTTCAGAGGCTCAACTCCTGGGTGCATGAGAATCTACATGAACTACTTTTACATCCAAGTTCTCTACCCAGGCAGCAATATCATGCCATAATTCAGCAGCCCAGCTGGGTTTACGTCTGTGTTGACAGATGCTCTGCTTCCATTGTTTCAGCCACCCCCACTGGGCATTTGCCACCATCCAAGAGTCAGGTTTGTCATTATCTCAACCCATGGACCTCCATGTTGAGTGTCAAAAGGACTCCTGTGGTTTAACCCTGTGGGCAGCTAAACACAACACAGCCGTTCATTCACTCACTTCCTGCAGTGGGATGGGAGAGGAAAAAAAAAAAAATTATAATAAAA
>NW_010242076.1:0-70041 GCF_000690775.1 Eurypyga helias | reverse complement strand
TGCCGGCCCTGGGCTTGGCAGCACCTGGGGTTCCGTCCGGGCTGGTTGCAGAGCAGCTGGCCTCGGGGGGCTGCGAGGGGAGGCTGAGGCAGCCCAAGGTCAGGACAGGCAAAGGGGAGCAGGCGGCCGGGCTGGGGCGACGAGTTGGGCAGGCGTCAGCTGCAAGGAGGTACGGTCGGAATTTATGCGTGGAAAGGACAAAGGTGCGTGTCTCCTGAAACAGGCTGGGGTTTTTACTGCCTGCTAAAAACGTACCCTGCTGCCCGCTCGGTAAAATTCGAGTTCTGACGTGACACGTGAAAGTATTTGTTTGCTTAGGCTTTTTGGGTTTATTTGAGCTATAGTATCGTTTCTAAGGTGGTTTGATAGCCCATTGTTTCTGAACCGGTCTTCCCCTTTCTTCATGCTAAGGGCCCTATAATTGGCTTTTGTTCCTTGGCTGTTGTCTTGAACCGTAATCCCCTTTCTTTATGTAATCAAACCTGAACAGATTTCCTGTCTGGATGGGAGGTGGACATCCAGGCAGTGCACAGTAATCCAGTTTGGTTTCTCATGAGCTTCTCTGGGTCACAGTTAAGTTTGAAACGTGATTACAGTTATCTGGCCTGACCGGCCCTAAATCTCAATATTCAAGCACGACTAATGATCAGCGGCACAGCAGAGCTCTGAAAATGCAAACTCGTCAGAAAACACTGCTTTTCAAATTTAAATTAATTTAAAGCAGGCACTGTGGCTTCTCTTTGTGATGGAGGTCTTTCCATGCTTCCGTTTCTCCCCCTCCTTCCCTCCCCAGGTTTACGTGTTTCCCAGCCCATCTCTTCCTTTCCAGCCTCCACCCCTTTCCCTTTTTTACTAGACAAGGAAAAAAAGGAGAGGCAGTTCACCCTTCATTTTAAGATCCTGTGATGGGACCTTGTGATTTCATCTCTTTTATCTTGACTTTTTACATTTAAATCAGTTTATTGTATTACATCTAACATAGGTTTTTTCAGTCTCTCATAGTTTAAAGATGGCGTGAAATGTGGTTTACTGCAGTATGTTCTGTTTACATCTGAATAGCTACATTAGTTATCTGTTTAATCTATTCAGTGGAAATGTGGAAGTAATAATTTTGCTGTACCAGCTGCCACTTTCCCATAAAATGAGAAGTTTAATGAGGCCATTGAGGGGGTGGAGTAAATCCCTAACATGTTCTTACAATCAGAGTAACTCAACGTTCTATGTGCTACTCCTCCTTCCACTTTTTTTTTTTTTTAAGTTACTGTGTTAGGCCAACAGATAATATTAAAGGGTAATAATTTTGTAGACTTTTTAATATCAGCCGGGGATAGGTTTTGTGTCCTTCAGTAAAAATGACAGTTCTGTATATTGAGTTAAACTCTTCTGTTCAGGCATTGCTGGATGATGTGGTGTGACCTGACACTACTTCCTTTGGGATATTAGAAACAGAAAAAACCACCAAACTCTATGAAACAATTCAGCAGCATAAAATGGTATAAAGGAGAACCACTTAAAATTTCCTTTTCAGCTGCACTTCAGGTGTTTCACGAAATGGTGAACATCTTGCCAGTGTTTCACAAGCTTATCAGACTTTTCTGTTACAAAGGAACTGGGGCTGTTTTACCCAACACCACTTGATATTCACGTTCCATCTGCTGTGGATGAGATGATACTGTGTCCAGACTGCCATAGTCGGTTATCTGTAGAGAAAACAAGCCTACTGGCCACCTTCATCCAAAGCCAACCCTTCCTTCTGGCAGGCCGAAAATGCTTTGAAGGAGTCATTCTCACTCAGTCTCACCGTAGTTGCAATTTGTGGAACAAAGCAGTAAATGGTTATAGTTAGTGGTATCTGAGGTGAAATAAATAATGCCATAGAGTGTAGCAAAAGGAATGTGAGTCCTTCCTCTTTCCGGTCCCTGTAATTCACAAGCTGGCTTTGCAGCACTCAGGAATGAGCTGGGCTTTTACTCTTTGGTAGCAGAAACACTTCTATTGTTCGTGACCTGAAGTTAGAGGTTTATCTTAATGTAATTTTTCCTTCCAGTAACTTTGGAGTGTAGACTTGAAAAGTCGATTGGGCTGTGATAACTCAGCTGTATACAAAATAGTACAGTTTCCTTCTGTGTGAGCTGGTTGCAGTCAGGCGTCTTCTGTATATGTTTTGAATTTAATATGGATGGATTAGATGGCTTACAGACACGATTTGTTCCAGCAAGTGCTTACATTAAGTAATTAAGTAGGATGAGTTTTAAGCTTTAATAAAAAGGAAAACAAAACTTCTAGAGCTCTAATCAAAGATGATGGTCATTAGTATCTGCTTATCTTGGAACAGTTTTTCTGAGCAGAAGAAAACTTCTTGATCACAGCACCACCTTCCTTATTTTGTTCTTATCCTTAAGGCACAGATTAATGTCTGAAAAAGGATATAAACCAGAAAAACCAGTTCAAACTTAGGTTTCAGTGTAACTGAGATGGGAAATCGGAGTGGCAGCATAGTTACATTACACTGATGCTGGAAGACATACCTCTGTCAAACTATTATTTACCATGCTGCTCAGTATTGCTAAAATTAAGTTTTTAAGTGTATATTTGAAGTCTAATGTGATGATCTTCACACTGCTGAGGAGATCTATGGAAATACTAATAGAAAAGCAGATTTTATATACAAATAACTTTTTACTAATTACAGAGTATATAATAATTTCAAAACCATTAATATTGTATTATGATGAATCTGTGCAAAGTTTTTGAGAACAGCTTACAGTACCTGACTTCCTTTTAGAAAGCCTTTTAAACAGCAGTAGTAATACATCCATAAATTCCATTCTTTCCTACGCTGCAACTGAACTTTGTGACAAAGGCAATTTGCTTTTATGTAGAACTGCAAACGCCACAGCATTTATCTAGACTTTAAAGGTGCATGCTATCAGAGGTGGTTTTATTCTGCCTGTGGTGGAAATGAAAACAAACTTGGACTGTGCAATTTACTTGTATTCTTGTTTCTTACTGCTAGTTTAAATATCCCACTAGAGAGCTTGTTAAGAATGAAGTTTGGCAGTCAAAAATGCTTCCGGTACCACTGTGTTCTTAATTGGTGAGCTTGCCAGGGATTTAATCATAAGGCAGGTTCTTCTGAAAACGCCTGACTTTGAACAGGCTGTCAGGTGATGAGATCATCGTTGTCTTGAGGAAACACTGCTTTCAAGAGAGGCAGGCAAAACCCTTGGTTCCCTGATGTGAAATGTGCGGCTTCCCCCTCTTCCAGAGAACTGTGATTGAAGTACAGGCTGCCTTTGGATTAATAAAAGTTGGCATGAATTTAATATCAAGTGAAATGAATGGTCTGCTGGATTTATTTAGTGAAATGGAATTACATTGTATTTCATTGTCCGGAAAACACAGCTTGGAAGAGAACAGCAGGGGTCATCTTGCCGGTTCTGTAAGGCATAATGGGATCAGTTATAGCTAAACAGCACATCAAATGTTGATTTGTCCTATCCTAAAAAGCAAAGCACCATCCACCCCCAAAGATATATGTTCCACAACATCCCAGGGAAGTCTATTGTCGCTTTTGATTCTTGTCTTTAAAAGCTTTCTCTAATATCTAATTTAAATCTTTGTGCTGAAGTTTAAACTCACTACTTCTTGTCCTGTTTGCTGTGGACAGGACATTTTCTTTTTTAACACGTTAAAGGTAGGTACAGTGACAATCTGTTGTGTTTAAAGGTTCTGCTGTGGGAGAGGGGACAAACTTAATTACAGACTATACAGGATGGAAGTTATCTTTGAATTGCGTTTGTCTTGGTCTGACTAACACCCTCCCCCCTGTTTTTCTCCTGATAGTAAGACTGTGCTGAACTTAACACTTTCAAATTTGTCCTGAGACTTTTGTTGATGACTGGGTAACGGTTGTGTCATGGAAAACATGACCTGCAACTACTATGAGTTAATATTTACTGTCTTAACTTGTCCTGGGAAATGATTTCTGTGAACTGAGTATTTTTAACCTGTTTGACTAATAGTTCACAGAAGAAAAGCTTGGTCAAGCAGAGAAGACTGAACTGGATGCTCACCTGGAAAACCTCCTCAGCAAAGCAGAATGCACTAAATCGTGGACAGAAAAAATAATGAAACAAACAGAAGTATTATTGCAGCCAAATCCAAGTAAGAGCCCTTCAAGGTTGTTTGCAGCTTTTGAATTAATAGATTTGCCAATGTAAATGCTTACTGCCACAGGTATTGGATAAGTTATGACTAAATATAGCAGTTTTAAAATTTGAAGGATAAAGTTGGGGAAAGGACATTCTGAAAAGCAGCAGATCAGAGAGACTGTACCAACTACTGGTACTTCTTTAACCCTTTAATTGGGAAAAGCTTTACACAGAGCTCCCTACAGTATTGGTTCCATAGTCTGGTAAGTCTCAGGTTGATTGTTTTCTGAGTCGTTTCATGTTTAATTGAATTTCCCACTCTTAATTCTAGAAATCTTGAGTAGCTGTAAGATCTCTGAAGTTGTTTATGGAGTAAACGCAGCTGTTCAAGAAATGTCATTACTATTTCATTACTTTATCTGCACAATACAGTGCAGTACAAGCAATTCAGCTTGAAGCAGGCAAGATCAACTGAAATGCCAGTCTTTAACAATTCCCTTACTAAAGAATGATTTTTCTCCAGATGCTGAGTCTTTATAATTTTCCAGCACTTTACACACCATACTTTAGGCAATACAATAAAGTTTCAAATAGGTTTTCATGACTGGTGAGTCTCTTAGTGTAACAATAACAGAAAATACAAAATTAGAAGAAATTTAGCTGTCTTGTGTGTTAATTTTATTTGTTTCTGAAACTGCTGCTGTGAATAGTAATGTTGAGGGTATCAGTTTCAGACTGTCATCCCACGATTATGTGTGCCATTTGTGGCAGTTGAACTGGAGTCAGCAGCTATATGAATTTGCTAGTGTATAGGTCTAGATTTCAAGTCAAGACCTGATTGCTAGCCACTGGGTAAGCTACTATTATTAAAACCCAAATCTAAATCTCCTTTAGGTTCTCTCAAATGATAAAATTATAATATTGTTAATAGCTCTGCACTGCAAACCTAAGTATTCTCCTTGTGTCGACCTACTGTATTAGGATTTATTAGTACAAGTAAGTCATACACTGACAGTATTTCTCTAAGGCCGAATAGGTAAATTCTTTATAATCCTGATCTTTTAAGTATTATTTTGGAAGTCTGTTGCATCCTTTAGTTGCATAAAAACAGTATTTAAAAAACAAACATAAAAACCAAAACAACTAATCCTGTGGGAAGGTTGCAGAATTTACATAATATTCCAGCTTAAATTCTGTGTTTGGGCCAGTGGCAATAGTCACTTCTTGCAAATACTGAATTAAATGAGCATGTATTGACTTTTACGGAAGCTTGTAATTGGATACTGACTTGCTAACTTTAGGCTGGTAGAATTGTGTAAGGAAGATTGAGTAAAAGGGGTAATGTATGGTAGTATCTCAGTTATGCTGAGCAGTCAATTTTCTGATGGCTGGAAGTGCTCAGCGTTAAGCAGTGGTCTTCGTCTGTGGATGTACCTTCAGCGGTTTGGCAGCCTGCCTGGGGGGGCTGTGGCAGGCTGCAGAGAGCTCTTGGCTGTTAATGGAGCGACCCTGTCTGGAGAAGGACAAACCCTTTTCACACATTTTTAACCATACCTTTAGGTCAGATCCACATAATGGTCCAATAATTTAAATTACTTTTCAGTTCTTGTGTCATTTATTCAAAAATAAATGTCATGGGTAAAGAAACAGCAATGAATTTGGATCACTTTTGGTTCACCGTTAGTGACAGGGAGTGCATCGGTACCCATGTTTGTCTGCGTCAGGTTAATTTGTGTGACCTTCATGAGAGAGTAGTCATTTAATCCAGCGCTGATGAAACTTGCCTAATTAACAGCAGTATTTTTTTTGTTGCATCAGCGTGGCAGGTTTGTTCATTGGAGAGCTGCTTGGTGGTTGTCGCTACTGTCACGGGCTGGCATCAGTTCATATTGACTGCCTAAATAAAGTGAGCTAATAATGATGTCAAAAACAATTGGTCAGAGAAATTCGGTGTTATAGCTGAGGAGCTTGCTAGTGTAATTAAGTGTCCCTGTTCATGTCTGTGGGGCTCTTTCACCTAAGCAGCATGCTGTGGCTTAATATTATGATACATAGTTATTAATGGTCATATAGTCAAGACAACTTCTTTTTTGGTAATTTTGTTGCTCAAGCTAAAGGAAAGTTGTGAGTACAAAGTAAAACACTTACTGGTATCTTTAGTGGTTTGGTGTTTCAGAGGAGCAGAGGGAGTGGGAAAGAGAGGATAGATTTCCTGGGGCTACCAAACTTTCAGAGTATCTTAATAGGGAACTGACAGTAGTTGATGAACTGTATTTTTACACTGCTGATTCTAGTGGCCAGTTTTCACAGCTGTTTCCTGGAGGAGGGGGACTGGTTTTATTATGCTCCTTATTATTAGTGTTCTATTATGCTCCTCAGAGTTCTGGACAAAGTTTTGAAAAACTGTCTAAATATGCTGATAGGAGGGAGAGAAAAAGTACAATTTTTCACTTTCACAGATGGCTCTAACACACTTGAACGTAGCATGACAGACATGGAGTACAGTCCGTTTCTAGGAACGGTTTCTTCAGCTTAACATTGTTCACTTCATGTTGAGTTTAATGTCTGGATTTTGAAATTACTTTTTTGTTTGTGTTTCTAACTTGTATTTTGAGTGACAATAATTATTTCAAATAAACAATTTTTTTTTTTTTAGATGCCAGAATAGAAGAATTTGTCTATGAGAAGCTGGACCGCAAAGCACCAAGTCGCATGAATAATCCAGAGTTACTAGGCCAGTATATGATTGATGCTGGGAATGAATTTGGCCCAGGAACAGCCTATGGTAAGTAGAAGCAAAAAACATCTTGTGTTGCTGGGATAAGGTGGAAGAAATACACAGATCTAGTTTTTCTTAGCAATGTGAAATTACATTTCTTGTCTTCCTCTAGATAAAACAGTTGAATGACTCTTGCATTGGTTTGAGATGGGTTGCTGTATTAGGGGAGATCAGTGATGAAGTTTCTACCCAAATCTAGAAATAGAACCTGCAGTTGGAATGATAACAGTCTTTGTGGATGGACATTTTTTTACCAGAACAAATAATTCTGGTATTTAATTTCCTTGTTAAAGCAACACATTTGCACATCTGAGAACACTTACGCATTTTGTTTGTGGGATGGAGTGAAAATGTTACCTGAAATTAACACCCTCAGTAAGAAGTCTCTCTAACTTTACAGTATCCTGCTGTTCTTAACATATAATATTTTGCTGAAGATGAGAATGTGGAATATAAACTAAATTTTCTTCCTTCTCCAGCAAATTCATATACCTACGACAGGAGGGTTGGAGATGTTACATCTAATATTTTTACACTGGTGTTAATTATGAAGTCTAATTCTAGTGTTCTCTCCGACTCCGAAAACTGCTGATAATAACAGGTTTAGCTGTTGATGTAACTGAACCAACTGAAATGCATAGGTGTATGTATAGATAATAATGTCTGCAATCAAAGTCTGATAGTTGGCTCTTTTAGTTACTCTCTTCAAAAGTATCAGTGGGAGGGAAAGCTTGTTTGGGGAAGAATGAGTTCTTTTTATATCTGGAAATAATGGGGTTCCTTTTCAAAACAGGGAAAGTACACTTAAAAAAAAGTAAATGTTTGGCAGAAGCCTTATGGATACAAAATCGATAACGACAGGCTTTGTTCCTCTTACTTCCACATGGTTTTATTGTTACCTGTGGCCTTCCTTCTGATCACCAGCCTCAAGTCTTGCTTTTTAACATCAGATGGAGCTGTGCTTACAGTCACACTGTCCCTTAACTTGCAAAATTTTTAGAATTCAGGCAGGTAACAAACTACCAGATAGATACACGGTTGGCTTTCAGGTGGTGTCACAAGGTATTTTAGTTCTCTGGAAACGTAATGCCTTTTCTAACTCAGCCGTGTCAGTCTGTTGAAATATAACTGCATTCTTGAAAGACTAACTTCAGTTTCAATACCTAACTCACAACCAGATTTTAAAGTATTGTTCAGTTAATGTACCAAATGTGCATGTAGAAGTTGGAGTTGGTGGGGACAGGGGACAGCACGTTGTTTTTGTAGTAGTTAAATGAGCTTTTTCCTTGCTACCAACTATTCCTGACTTAAACAAAACTGTGTTATAAGGGCTGGAGGTTGTTGGATTAAAATCAGTAGGTATGATACCCGGGTCTAAAATAGGTGTTCACAATGGAGTTGCCATAGTCAGTGCTGTTTCTACAATGCTGGATTCATTCTCGTCAAAATATTTCTTGAGACAGGATTGTTGTTAATAAGAAAAGTTTGGTGTGTGGGTTTGCTTGTTTAGGGTGATTTTTTTTGTGTGGGGTGATTTGATGTTTGCTTGGTTGGTTTTTTTTTAACTCATTATGATTTCTTTTGAAAAGCATTGTGATGGCATTAGATAATCTTTGAAACTGCTGACCTAAACTTTCCTGCCTGTAGAAACTTGCGTCGTTAACCACCTGCCCGAATCCCTGTGAAACTAACGTGTTTTCCGTTGCAGGTAATGCACTCATTAAATGTGGTGAAACACAAAAGCGGATTGGGACAGCAGACAGAGAACTAATTCAAACTTCTGCTATAAACTTTCTTACTCCCTTAAGAAACTTTATTGAAGGAGACTACAAAACTATTACTGTAAGTTGAATTGTTCGTTCTTCAGCATTTCACAACAGTTATAACTCTGTCTTCAAAGAGAATTATTAGATAACTGCAGTATTGCTTTCCTCAGACTGATGTAGAATTTGTGCCTTTGGTGTATTATCTGTTCCTTTGATCAGGTAGAGTCAAAATAATTCTGAAAACTTGCTTTCTGTAACTATTGTTCTAGTAAAAGTATACACCATGTGTATACAAGATGTGTGAGAATAATTATGATCTAATTATGCCTCTGTGTTCAACTGAAGAACCTTTATGTACGTGGTACTTCTAGGAAAAAAAAAATCCAAGTAGATAGGCTTTTGCTTTTGAGTATCTGTCCCTGTTCTCACTAACTAACTGAACTCGCTTTCAGAAAGAACGTAAACTATTGCAAAATAAAAGACTAGATTTGGATGCAGCAAAAACCAGATTGAAGAAGGCAAAAGTTGCAGAAGCTCGAGCTGCAGTAAGTAAAACTTTCTTCAGTTTGTTCATAACATTCGAACTTCCTGATACATATTTATAAACTCAACTGCGTGGTTATGTTTCCAGTCCTAGCTTCTTACCCTTGCGATTTTCTAGACACTTTGTGAGAAATGCCTCAGTGGAACACAGGGAAACGAAAGTGAACTGCTGTTCAAGGTGTTCTGTCTTTAGATATTCCACCAAGTTGAACTTGCTGAACCAAGTAAATGTTCTCCCCTTGTTCTATACTAGATGAGCCTATATTGCCCAAAATGGCTTGCTCCAATCTGCCAACATGGTTGGAAATACAAATCATTCAGAGGTCAAGTTTTGGCATCTGAATCTTTGCAAATGTTGAAGCATATGCATAATTACTTCCAACTGATGAACTTATCTAGATCTAACTTCTCTCTATAAAAAATTTGTAGTTTACTCTTTTTTTTTTTAATATTGTTTTACTACTTCACACCAACAAAACAGGTGAGACTCTCAAACTCACATTTCTTAAACGTTCTTATTACCTAAAGAAATGCTTGTTCAAGGAGATTAAAATTAAAAAGCAAAAAAATTTTAGTTTGTAATAAACTCTTAAAATGCCTCTAAATGGAGGAACAGAATGTAAGCTTTTTCAGCAGCGTATGCTTACAGTATTTTCAGGGCTATCTTTTGACTGCATTCCTAAAAGTGCAGCAGTTAATGATGGACAGTCAAGTGACTTTTCCTGCAAGGCTAGGATTAATGCAGTAGGGGTCTTTCACACAGGTGTTGAAGGAATACAGACAATTTAACTACCCGTGAGCTGTGTGTGTGATGAAAAGGCGGAAGCAGGACTGTCAGGTTTTATTGGCTTTTCTGAATGGATTGCTGTCCAAAAATCTTAGAAGCATCATCTCTGAGACTGAGCTTTATAGGTGAAGCACCTCACAGCTTTGGGATGGTGATCCTTCTGAAAAAAACCAAGATAACCTCTACCTGACCATTCTGCTTCTGTATCCTGGTCCTCCATGCCATGTGCACGGTCCCTGTGTATTTAAATTGTCTTTACTACTTACATCTATTAGTGCATTGCCCCTTATTATGTAAATTTTGTGGAAAAAAAACTTGTTTAGCTTTATTAATTTGTAAGGCTAACAGTGGAGAGCAGAACAGGATTTTTAGTCAGCTCGTAGTGGAATTTGGAAACAATGGGTAGTAACCTATTCCCTTGCTTGGATTTGTTCACAGTTAAGTTTCAAAGAAAAAAAAGTGGTTTATTAACTTCCTTGTGACGTGGTAGCAGGTACATACCTTACTATCTAATGCATTAGGAAGACCATAAGGAACTTCTTCCCCTTGAGCTTAGTACTGAAAGAAAGACTCTACACTCTGCTCTTAGTTCCATCAACAGTGTAATCACCCAGACCTTGGTGCTTGGACAGAATTATTACCAGTTGCTGCTGCTACTACTTGATTAGTCTTATATATTTATATAGCAAGTAATTCACTGTTTTATCCATGAATAATTTAATGCTGGTAGAGCATGAAACTAGGCCTCTTACTGCACTACCTTGCCAATACTTCAGTTTTAATTACATTTTAAATGGCAGTGTGCATGTTTAAGAATTATTGGATTGTAGAATACCCAGAGAAGTGAAAAAGTTGCATCTCTACTTTATCCTCTGCAATATAGCAATGAGGACTAACCTGGATAGAGGTGTGATGCAAATGATTCATCTTCTGCTGGCTCACTTATTTATGAAGGAAGATTGCTAACCTATCAGTTCAGCACCGTTTGCCAAAGTGTATTCAGTGATGATGCAAACTTTTGTGTTTTGCTACTTTCTTTGACAGGATAAAGTAATAAATTATATCTACATTTAATTTTCCCTATTATAAAAATATTTAATATTTGATGAAATTACATTTTCATGCTTACTGTAAAAATGAAGTAGCTTAGATCAATATTTAAAATAGAAACCTAACCGGTTTTATTTATCTGTATTCAGTTCAGTCATGCTTAGCTTAACCTTGCAGTGCTTTGTGCCAACAATCTGTTCACCTGCTGTATTCAATGTGTTGTAACTTGCTTTTGTCTTTTATCTCTGCACTTAAGCAACTAAACACCTCTCAGCCTGAAGACAATAACATTATGGTAAATGTCTCTTACGTGCTCAACTTGCTGCATGTAAAATGGCTAAAGGTTTGTTGGCCTTCTGTGTTCATTCATTTTCCTATCAATGTTTCCTCTTGCTATCCAGCTCACTTGGCCTTGTTTAAGATGTTTTCCATTCCAAACTGGATTGGGATAGTGTGCTAAATACTCTTGTGTCAATACAGCATTAGATGTTTTCACCAGAATACTTCAGGTAATCTGAAATACACAGTATTATACTCCAAATTCTAAGAGTTTATGGATGTAAATTTAGGATGCAAAGGAGTTGATATTTTTTTATCACTTCTGAAATTAATTTCATTATTGGAGGGAAAGGAGTTATTTAGTTTTCTTAATTTTTAAATATGAGTAGAAGTGAATTCTGAGAAATAGCCAGGAATATGTAGAAGTGATTCCCTTCACATGACATTGTAGAAATAACCAAAACTGAATAATGTCACATAAATTAATGACTTTAAGTTAAAGTACAGTATATCCTAAACTTGTTGCAAGGACTCATTAATGCAGCTTTTTTTTAGCACCATAATTGTGAAAGTGTAAAAAGGAGGGGTTAATTAATTGTGTGCAACATAGACTGTGCTGTTCAGCCTGGCCTGGTTTGGGTCTTGGATCTGCACAGCATAGTGGGTCTCATCTGTGTTCCACATTTCTCACGTGTGATCTGGTAACGGAGCGAATAAACTTGGTTGTTACAACTTGCTTCTGCAAGTTTTATGCCCATTTCTTCCACCGCAGTCCTGCTTACGTTATCTTACAACTGCAGAGGATGAAGTTTAAATGAGAACTGCGTTGCAAGAGGGAATTGGAACACAATGAAGTAATTAACTTCTCGAGTAAATTCCTTGCAGTTGTCTGATTTTGCTGTACTACTTTACTACTACTTTAATACTCAGTTTGGCATACTTTTGTAGCATTTTATAAAAAATTAGGCCTCAATAATAATGCTTGTGAAATGGGAAACTGGTAGTGGAATTAGCAAGAGAAATCATTCACTTGTCTGTTTCTGACTTTACTTAACATGCTGTTAAAATGAGAACAGCTTTCCATAGTTTTCCAGTATTTTAACATATTATGGTAACCTAAATTCCTCCATGAGGTCATCTAGCTTGTCTGATTCATGTCATTTTCTAAGTAGTTATGTCTTATGTTGTAATAGCTCATTTTAAATAGATTCCTGTAATGCACAAGTTACTGAAGAGTGAATGCATTCTATATCTAAGTTATTTCACAGATTTAATTCTATCCACACTCGTACTTTCATTGTATATGAAGGGCTTTGCGTAACTGACTTGTAGCCCTCCTCAAATCCCTGCCAAGTTCTGAGGACAGGAGAGGAGTTAAAAGCCAAAGTATGGTTGCATCCTGTATTAAAGTACCACCAATGTCTAAGCTTGTATGATTTTATTTCCCCCCCTTCCCACTGCATAATGCTGACTAGATATGGGCTGAGGAAGTGACAAAAGTAAGTAAATGATTTGGAAACTGCAGAATTCTGAAACCATAACTTGTGCCGGTCTAATGTAACAAAGGATGTTGCGTGTTGCTGATTTCTGTCTGATGTGGGCAGCCTGACACATCGCATCAGAATACACCGGTCCCTCTAGAGCTTTTCAAACTTCAGTGGTGAAAACACTGGGGGGGCTGGTTTTATAGTAAGACAGTTAGTCCTGTATGATTCTCACGTGACAAGATGTAATAGAAAGAACTGCAGCACTTGTCTCTCAAAACTTACTGGTGTGGCATCCTCTTCAAAGTGACCTCTGAGGAACGAGCTGGTCTGAAAACTTTCAGAAAGGTCTAATAATCTGAACTGTCCTGAAAAACACTGATCTTCAGCTTTTACTCAGAACATGGAACAGTAACTAAAATGCTGGAGTGCACGCAAGAAACTTGGAGAAAACTGTTTTAGAGGGGTGGGGTTGTTTTGTGTTTCCTGCCTTTCTCCCCAGTGTCAATGTGCTGTGTTTATCTTGTGCAGCTGAAGGTAGGAGGTAAGCGCATCTGCAAACTGCACCTGGGCTGAGGGCTGGTTCCTAAATGTGGCATTAGCCTTGGGGCTGGGGCTGCAGCCTTTTCTTGCCATGCCTTCTCTTGCTCAGGATGAACTCTGGAGCGAATGGAGTGTTACGCGACAGCTGCCCTGGTGCCATGAGAAGGGCTGTCCTCGGGCGCGCTGGCTCTGACAAAGCAGTACTGGTAACAGGCTGTGCGAAGCTGTGCTGACAGTGGAGAGGAAATTTCGTAGGAGGTTTCTGTGGAGGAGGGAGAACAAAAATTAAGAGTAGCAATAGAAAGTAAGGGGAACTGGAGGGTAGGGGCTTTGGAGTATGGTGTTTAAAGGGGAACCAGATAGGCAGCTGTGGAAGGTGTAGGGAGTTGCTGTTAGAAGCTGGAATATGGGGCTTTGAATGAAGTCTTGGGGGTTGTGGGAGAATAAATGAGGTAGTCTTCTGTTCCAGCTTTCTGTGAGTTAACGGTGTAAATGGGGGTGTATGTGTGGAGTAGAAGGTGAGAGTTTAGGGGGAAGAAGTTTAGAGATTGAAGAGTCAAAGGAGGGTTAGGTCAACTTAGATCCCAGAGTTTGAGAATAATTTTACTATGTAAGGGAAGTAATTTGGAAGCAGCAAACCTGTCTGGAGTACTTGGGACTGTCTTGGCAAAAAGATGGCAGGGGAACAGTACTGCTGGAGTGAAAACTAATCTTGAAGCTCTAAGACAATTATGAATAAAACTGTTTATTTTTGAGAGACAATGACAAGCAACTTTAGGGACAGTGAAATCTAACACATTGTGTCTTAGAGAGAAAAAGAAAGAGTACATGGCAGCTAACCATAGCATAAAGGAGATGAAAGGCTTTAAACCTTGTAATAAATTATGTAATTCAAAGTTCCCTTTTTTTATTGAGCATATAAAACGTAGAGGCCATTGAGAAGAAACTACAATGCATGTTCTGCCAAAGGATCGGTCATCCATCCAGGTTTCTTCAGGCGATCTGTCCTTCTGTGTTTGAAAGCCAAAGAGGTTCATGGATGTTTTCAGTTTAAGAAGCATCCCAGTAAGGATCTCAGACTGTCCAGTAATCTCTGGATCAACCACAGGATTATTATTTTTTTTAAGTTAGAACAGAAGATCTGCATGGTGTAAATGGCCAACTTTGTTTAACTTCCCTTCTGAAATAAGGAATTGGGAGTTATTGAATACTGGACTGTAAAACACATGGGGTAGGCAGCAACGTTACACACTTGATGAACATACGGATTTTGTTAGGAGTCTTCTGAGGTGTCTGCTGTGGTCAGTGGAAGGAACCGTGTGCTCAGCTCTTTGAGGTTAGACAGGTTTTAGGCATCGGGAGGAGCTCCTGTCTTTGGTTTCAAAGGACACGAGGAGGCCCAGCTTTATTGAGTAGCGTGTACATTTCCATGGTCGCTGTCTAGCAAAACAACATTAGGAAGGTGATTTTGTTTCTGTGCTCCTTGTGGTTGTGTTATCCCTTAGCTACAGGATTGCATGGTATTTCTGGGAGGTTATATACTATGCGAAACTTGAATTCGCACGCAAGCTGGGTTCATATTCTGAACTTGGGGAGCAAGTACCATTTTGAGGGTTCTTCATGGAAGATACCCCATGAGACCCTCTAATTATTCTAGAAGCAGAATACGACTGCACTGGGGGCCACTGGAAAGTTTAGGCCTGTGTCTTGAGCTCTTTGTTCTGCACAGAAACAAAGGCGATCAGGCCATAAGCTTCCCAGATTGGAAGTCAGCCGTTATCCACCTTTACCACAAGGTGTAGAATAGATATGCTGTCCTGTTACTGTTCACCTGGCAGTACTGAAAATTGGGATGGGCGAAACAGATTAAACACGTCATTGTGTAATTTGGTTTATGTAGATATCTACAAAACTAGTACATCGTGCTTTTGTAACCTGTGTATTCAGAGTCAATCTGTACTGGCTAGGTTAATTCATGTTACCACATCGCTTGCTTTGCCTCTTGTTACAGGAGGTAGTTGATTTGCTAAAATAGTGTTGAAACAAATAGAATTATTCTGATGGATATTCCCCCTTCTTATATATTCCCATTACCATGTGTTTCCTAAACTGACAGGAAGAAACACATTAGCAACTGCTGACCAGAGAAGCAAGAGACTAGACTCTTTATCTCCAGATGAAGGGCTTACCTCTGACTTTGCTGTTCGGGTGTTTTTTAAGGAAATGGAGATGTTGCTAATACAGGACGGAATGCTTTTCTTTCTCTCTTGGCTATTGGATTTGCTTTTTTCCTCCTGTTTGTTCTTACATGTCTCTCAGGGACTGCCAGGTGGATTTCACTGATATTAATGCAGATTTAATAGGAAAATTTCAAGGAAAGATTCTTGCCTCAGCAAACTTTGAAAGCCTAATTAGTTTGTAACTTGATACATACAGTGCTATCTCACTTTTATTAAGAAACACACAGTATGCTATAGCTGCTTCCTCACTGTTTAATTAATGTATAAGCCTTCCCAGCTGCAGTGACTTCAGAAAAACATTTCTGGGGTAACTGCATCATTCTGTGCTCATTTCTGAGATTAAGAACTTTCCATGTGAATTGTCATATTAATTAGCATGAGTAGAATGCCAGAACAGAATGTTTGCAAACATACAACATCCTTTTGAAACCATTGTTTTATCGGTATCTCATTAAGTTTCCTGAAAATACATTTCCTTACTCTGTTGAGAACAGTAACTGCTGCATCTTTGACTCAATGCAGATTTTTGCCTTTGTGTTTATTTTTAAAAGCAAGGTACTAAATGCATATAAGTATTGAGGCAAGCTAGTCCAAATTCCAGTCTGAAGACATTCTGTCTTGGAACGGGAAATCTTAGATATTTTTATGTATTTGTGTGTTTTGAGTAGTGTCCTTTTTTCCCCCAAAAAATACTCTAAAGTGATTTCAGCTTGTGCTAAATGGAAGTCCTTCAAAACTACTACGATGTTAACTTATGTAAAAAATGGCTGATGATGGTATGTAACAAGGAATAAATATAAATTGAATTATTTACATATAAAATTTAAATCCAGTAATTTTAACACAAATTTTGCTCTAATTGAAATTAAGACGTTTGCTGTAGTTTGGATTTATCTTTTAAAAATGCCCCAATTACAAGCTTCAGAAATAGCTGTAGTAGCTTGGTGACCAGTGTGAGACATCAATTCATGAAACATCCTGTTAAAACGTGCCATCAAAGATTTATGTATGGCTGACTGCCATGCAGTTACCTGAAAAAATAGTGTGAGGTTTACCCTAAAGTATTTGGTCAGAGCCCTGTTAACTTGAAGTATGGGGAAAAAACCCACTGCGTGGTCCGTGGCTGTGCTGGCCGAACCCCTGGCACAGACACCGTTACGCCAACAAACGCTTGGTTTGTCACGGGGAGAGGTGGGGTAGTACTGCTGGCAGATAGATACCTCCCTTTGCATGCACTGCCTCTCTGGTAGGTGTCTGATAATGCTGTTAGCTCTATGTTCAGGCCCTCAACATTTCTGAACCCGAAAAGCAATTACCCTTTTTGCCTAGTAAAGGTATGCGAAGAACAGGCACCTTTCAAACACCCAAGCTTGTGGTTGATGCATTTGTATGAGTAAAGCGGAACTGTTGGAGTCGGAAGGCGTAACAGTGAGTTGTACAAATAACTGATGTGCATCCTTACTCTTAGTCGGAACAGGAAGTGCGAATTACCCAGAGTGAGTTTGACCGTCAGGCAGAGATTACCAGACTTCTGCTGGAAGGAATCAGCAGCACGCACGTGAGTACCCTGAAGGGGTGGAGGGAGGTAAAGTCACAACTGGGACACTTAGTAGAAGTAACTACAGAAAGCTACTTGGGAGCTTCAGGCTACGGGGTTTCACTTAGTTAAAACATCAAACTGTATTTTTTTGTTCTTTGAATTCTAGTTTTGTATTCACTAAATTTAACTGTAGCCTACTGCTAATGTTGAGAATGCAGGACCTTTCATTTTTATCCTTTAAACTGAATGCTCAAACTACAAAAGTGTGCTAAAATACTTCTTCTGTTGTGAAAACAGTATCAGTAAATGGTGTGGTGCTAGTCAATACCTGTCTTGTGCTCAGATAGGTTATTTTTTGTGGCACGTACCTAGTAAATCCAGGCCCCGTGCCTATGTGGCATAAATATCAACATTTGTGTAAGTGCCTGATCAGGAGACCAGTCTTTCTAAGCGCAGCATAGTATTTTTACAGACTAAAAATTTGAATTCTTTGCTGTATTGTAGGCACATCATCTTCGCTGTCTGAACGATTTTGTTGAAGCTCAGATGACCTATTATGCACAATGTTACCAATATATGTTGGATCTCCAGAAACAGCTGGGAAGGTAGTAACGCGAAAAATGTTAGAATCTTTTTTTTTTTTTTACCTAAGTGCTTATGAGCAGTAGGAAAACTTACACCGGTGTAACAGTGGTGAGCGCGCAGATGAAGTTTTGTACCTTTTATAATCCTGGAATGAGCCCCTGGTAACCTCATTTAGTGGCGCAGAAAAGAATTTCTAGGGATTCTTGTAAACATTCCATTGTCTTATGTGCTTCATGCTACAAAACCACTGTGCAGTGTGGGAAAAGTTTTTGTACTGCCTGTAAATTCAGGTTACCTCTTAGCTTGCTACAGGGCACTACCTGATTTTAAATGGAACTGCATTCTCCATTGTTAAGTGAGTTGCCAGCATGGATACTCTATCTGGAGAGAAATGTACTTCATAACTATAATCAGTAATCAAATGCACTCAAGAGTGGAATGAGCATGTTTATCTAGTTTTCTTGTTTTGTGGGTTTAGCATTTTAAGAGAAGAAACTGACTTTAATTTGTACTTGTAATCCTCTTGGTTTGTTTTTTTTTGTGATGGATGATGATGTAAAGAAATCTGCATGTTTACTTTTCACAGAGTTTCCCTGTTTGAATTTTTCTTTATAAATCAGCCTTTCTTAGGGTAATACTATACCATGTTACTTAGATGAGTGTATGCATTGAAGGATTGTCTGTACTCACAGGTTTACTGTATTGTCTCTTCTAAATGGCTGTCTCTATAACATAGCTTTGTTTGTTTTTCATGATGAGGAAGTAAACCCAAAAATATTCTTGAGTCTTGTCCTTTTCCTGACTTGCAACTTCCTGTGGCATTTGATTTCCTTTCATCAGTTTGTTTGAATGGGCAGTTTAAAGATTTAATTTTTTTTATAAAGTATTTAACCATGATGTAAAAAAAAGCTACATCTTAAAAGTTATATTCTATTGGAAGAAGTGGTCAGCTACAAAATTTGTAGTGCATAAATGCAAGTTGGAGAATTGAAAGCCTGAAAACAAACATTTATGGGATTAATTAGAAGCACCTCTTATATTAGGAATTAAGTGTATTTACACAATTATTTTGAGAGGATGTTTTTAGAATCTGTATTCTTGTCCTTGTATATTTACCAAACAGAAAGCTTTAAGCATAATGCCCTTAACCTAAGGAAATACATATTTCTTCATAAAATCTCTTGCTTTAGGATGTTCAGCATGTCCCAGAACAGCTGGTTTTGTTTAAAATGTATGTGGACTGCCACCAGGTATAAAAAAAGTGTATTTGAAGAAAATACTGCCTTTAGGAGAACAGGAGGATGTATCTTTATGTGGCTCTGATCTGACTAGTATTTCTGATAAAATGAGTGTGACTGCCTGAAGAGCAGAAGTGTGGGAGCTTTGCAAAATCCTAAGTGCCTCAAACAGCCAAATGAAGTTTCTCTGCCTAAAACAGTAAGGGTATTAAATCTTGGGCGTCTTTGCTTCCTTGTGCGAGGAAGTCCCACTGAACTCTAACAGAGAGCACTGGGACAAGGTCTCAAGTTGCAGCTCTTCCTTTGGAAGGGTCCCTCAGTTTGTAGGCAGATGGTGCATAGCGCTTGCATTAAATAAATGGGTGGCTGGAGTAATGTATAGTGTTCTTCCTGTGTTAGGTGTAGGCAGATACAGTAATAAGTGAGTAGCTTAGCTGAGCTGGATTTTGGTTGTGTTGGCCAGTGCTGTGTTGGTTAATGAGATATTTAGTTATACATATTCTTTTTGCATATTTCAGAATGACGTTGTGCCATATTCTCATATGAAAGGCAAGAGCTGTGAGGGACTTACTTTTGTTTTGAGATTGTTGGTGAACCAAAGGTGTTCTACCTCTACGTGGGATCGTTTATTGCCTGAAACAGAAACCTGGTTCTCGGAGTAGATCCATACTATCTGTTTTAGCTGGGTCAGAATGTAGGGCATAAACCCTAACCCAGTTCATATGAAGACTCTTGACATTCTAAAGCTGGGTGCTGATTTTCCTGATGTACTCTCAGGGGTCAGCTGCAGTGAAGGTGGGGGTAAATGGTTTTAGGGTTGTTTCTCTTCAGAGCATCAGCTGTGTATCCCTCTACTGCCTCGCCCTCGTGTGGGGCTGCTTAAAGAATCAAATCTCCCAGGTTAAAAGCAATCTTTCTCTTTTTTTTCCTTAATGAATCTATTTCCCATATCCTGGTACTCTGGCTGTTTATTTTCTTGCTGTTAGCTGCTTTTGCTCTGAGCTTCCCTGACAGCCAAGCCTAAGCAATGACATCATTATTTTTTCACATGACCCATTACTAGTCCCCTACTCTACAAGCTCTGAAACTCCTGATACTCAAGTGTTCAAAAAAAACCCGAGACAACCGCTGTATAGCTGAAGCTTTCCAGTCACATGCCTGCGTATGGCTTTGCACAGAGGCTGAGACGTGACGCTTTACGGATTGACAGAGTGGTTACAAAGCTCTTAGGCTTTGCACAGAGGCTGAGACGTGATGCTTTACGGATTGTGGTTACAAAGCTCTTGGCTTTCTTTTCCACTAGCTGAACAAACCAGCGACCCTCTGAACCGAGCAGGATGGTTTACAGGTTATTACTGTGCTAACAGAGGACAGGTTTAGCAGTATAGGGAACAGTAATTTAGGGAGCTTGAGAAACAGCAGGTTGTCATTTAAAATTGTCCCTCTGAATGCCAGCAAATCGAGTAATAAACACATTGCGAGGCACAGCTGCGTTATCCCCACAAAAATGTGGGGTCTAGCCTTTTCTCCCTTTGTTCTGCTCATTTGCTTTGCTCTGGGAAGGTGGTGAACCGGTTTGAAAAACTCCTCTGGCAAACGAAACCAGATCGGTTTTGCTGGAGTTGCAGTCTCTTCCTTGTGAGTTGGACCAGCTCTTTGTGATGAAATGAGGTGAAGGGAAGCCAGAGGGGCAAGAGGAACTTCCTCCTTCGACAGCAGTAAGCTGCTAACTAAGCTCAGGAGTCTCCTGGAAGTCTCCCCAGTCTTTTAGATGCAGTTCAGTCTGTCCAGGGGCTAGTTCTGTCCTTCAATACATGCCTGCTGTTTACCTTTACCTGCTGCGTGACTGCAGCGTGAACGGGTTTAATGAGCTGTTCTGAGGGAAGGCTAGCAGTCTTTGATGATTTTTGTTTGATCAGATCTTTGAATCAATTCAAAAGCAACAGATGGCTAGATCTGACTCAAATGGCAGGGGATGAACATCTGTGCAATAATGGGGTAGAGGAGTGGTTCCACCCTGTCAGGTGGCAGTGTAAATTCACCAGGTGAAGTGTGAACCTGTAAACTGTGGTGCAGTGCTCCTGCAGCTGATACAGGTTTGAGTTGCCTGAATTCCACCTGTCATCATGGCCACACGATCCAATAATTAATTGCTATATTGATAGATTTAGTTTTTACCTGTGTCAGCTCCCTAAATCAGCTCCTCTTATTCTATGAGCAGCAGTAATGCTGCAGAGACAGCTGTGGGAATATACTGATCTTGGGGTTTTGGTTAAAGTTGCTACTGAACTGCATCTTCAAGAACTTACCTGGGGAGCACAGGTAGGAAGGGATGAGATGAGACTGTGTTTTCTGACAGGTTCATACACACAGATATGAATAGATCTTCATTATGTCAAAAAGTCGGACAAAAAAAAGTAAGGGGGAGGGGGAGAGAGTGTAATATGTCCACATCTCAGATGTTAATGAAAAAGCATCAGTGTAGAAGGACTGATGATGGAAGTTATGTGTGGGAATTGACTGACTGGTTGATGTGTAGACTGTCCAAAAGAATGGAAGGAAATGCAGCTACAGTTCCACATCATCCTGACTCATCCTAACTCCTACTCGCTGGCCCTTTTTCACTGCATCAGCTCTGCCACTTTTCAAAACCTTCACTGACCTGCTTTTAAGGTAGAATCAGATGAGTGGAACAAAGGAAGGCGGCAGCAAAGGGTCAAAGAATGACTATATCCACTTCTAAGTAAGTTTAGTCTGCCATGGACCTGCATCACAGGAGGTAGGGCAGAGTGCCATGAAACAGTCTCCCAGCTAGTCGTTGCATCCATGCTGTCCCAGTCCCCCAGTCCCACTGCCCTTCAATCTCTTGCTTCTTTGCTCTCCTCTCTGCTCCTTCTACTTTTCAGCCACATTACTCTGTCCTTTCCCTTGCATCTGCTCTGACTCTCAGCACAGTTTTTTTTGTGGTTCAGCTCATTAACTTAGTAGAAGATCATATACTTGTTTTTCATCTTTTTTCTCCTCTTCCAGGCAGGTTAATGAATTAAATTGACTTCATGGAAGTGTCTGGCAAGCATTAGAGTTGGCACAGAACAAGCAGTAGCCTAGAAAAGAGGGGCTTTAGTGGATATGAGTTGTTCTGTAGTGTAATAATTTTTTTTTTTTTTGCAGCATGAAGTTAGCTGAATCAATGAACTGATTTAGATTACCAAAATTGTTGTGTTGTTTTTTCAGAGGGAGGCTGTGTTTTTAACCTGCATTCTATTTCCTTGATCTGGTTCACCAGCACAATCTTCCATGTAGCCACATAGTTGAGGAATGAGTATAAGGAGGAGGAGGCTACTCTTACTGGCAGAGCTGTCAACAGAAATGGTTATTAAAGTACAGTCTGAATTAAGTCTGACCAACAGTGCTTTCCTGTTTTCACCTTCGTTTGTGTGTTTGAGGCAATTACCAAGTTTTTGTTAAGGTGGCAGTATTTCTTCTGAAGTATATTAGTTTGATTTGTACTACAGGTCAGGAACAAGTATCTTTCTTTGGGTTTATACAAATGCCTGTGCTATTCTATTACTGCTGTCATGCGGTGTTTATTCTGTAGCTAATGAAAGCAAGAATGTTAGCTTGGGCATGGAGGCATGTGTAACTCCCCATGTAGAACAAGTTCACTCAGAAGCCTTTTCGTTCTGTTTCCTCCCACAGCTTTCCATCTACTTTCCTCTCTAACAATAATCAGTCTTCCTCAACTCCTGTGCAGAGTGTTTCTACTCCCTCAGCCTTGGCCTCGGCCTCTGCTTCGTTGCCTTCCATAAGCAGTTCAGTAGTTTCTTCAGGCATCAGTGAACTGAAGTCATCAAGTGGCAGCAGGAAAGCGAGAGTTCTCTATGATTACGATGCTGCAAACAGCAGTGAATTATCACTACTTGCAGATGAGGTAAGTTTTCTGTGTATCTTGATCATTTAAAAGTAAAATCAGAATGCTTGTGACAAGCCAGTTGTGTTATATCAAAAAATCTGTGTACTTCATTTTTTAAATTAAACTTCAGTAGTACTCTTAGAGCATTTTCCTGTACCTACATAACCTAATATGCTGTTGTGAGAGTTAATAATTATTACATGAACTCAGCTTGCAAGAACATTTGCTAAGACAGTAAGGATGCAGCCCTGCTGTCTTTTTTACCACACCTTTACCACTAGTCTTTCAAACATTAAATATTGCCGTTTGGGAAGAATAGGAAAATACAACCACTTCTTGTTTTGGCGGTGGTGGTTGTGCTTATTCCTGTTCCAGTTCAGTTGTACGCTTAAGCTGGAGAGTCCGTAGAAAGCGGGAGGAGACACGCAATGAAGCAGGGTGCTGGAACAGAGTTCTACCTGGCAATGTGGCTGTAGCTTAGCCCTGAAGAACAGCATCCACAAAAAAGTTTTCAGACTTTTTGGAGTTTTTTTAATAAATGTGTTTCTTAAGAAGAAAGTCAAATAGAAATATTCATCTAGACAGGTTAGAAGCTGTGGCCTAAGATTTTCTGTTGAGATGTAGCACATCAACACCGTCTGCATTTCTATCACACGCTTGAAGATCCAGTGAACTTTCTTTTAGAAGTTGGTGGTGATATACAGGACTTACAGATAAAATGTAGAAAAGAAACAGTAATGAATAGAGTTTTGTCAGAAGAAAGACTTAAAAATATGCTACTATAGCTACTCCTTTTCCATGGACCAGTGAAATAATTGTAATGAGCACTAGATTGTATTCCATGGATGCTTGTATTAAATGCTCTATTTAACTTGGTTAATCTCTGTTCTAAGGCCTTGGAAATCACATGAAGGTAGACTAATTTTTTTCCATGGAAGGAAGGTGGTAACAATGTGTTTCTGGTTTGGTTTTTTTTTTAGGTGATAACAGTGTACAGTATCCCTGGCATGGATTCAGACTGGCTGATGGGCGAAAGGGGAAATCAGAAAGGCAAAGTGCCTATTACCTACTTAGAACTGCTAAACTAGATGGTTGGCCTGATAAAAGACTGTCAGTTATGGTGACAACATATTTATATACAGTTAATGCTATGTAAGCAGGTTTAAGTGTCTTCCATGGACAAATACCAGCCCTTACAGACTGGCTCTTCTGCCAGCATGGTTGCATGGTAAATACTCTGTTCAAACTTAATGTGTTTAAAGCTTTTACTTCATGTGCCAAGAACATGTTTCTTACAGGTTTGTTTCTACTGAAGTTTTCACTAATACAAGCTTCTACTTTTGAGTAATCTAGATTGAGAGTAGAAGGCACTGTTTTCTACTGAAATTTTTCATTAATGGCAAAGCTTTTCACACAAAATAAACCTGTTGTGAACTGATGCAGGTATAACGCCTGTTATTTGAACCAAAACCAAACGTCAGACATACAGTCCGCGTGGTTCTGTTCCCAGCTCTTGTGGAGTACAGATGTGCTGAGGCACATGTGGCTTGTGCATTTAAGCACCTTCGAAAACCAAAAATGCTTGCTTTCTCTGTGTTGAAGGTTTAGGGTGAGTTGTTAGTATGTTGAGACTTTAAACTGCGCCTCGGTGGGTCGACATCAGCTAGTGACATATGTTCTGCCTTGGTTTTTATCGTGCCTTGTATTTGTTCCCTTGCATTGCTTTCTAGAAAAGCAGGTAATTCCGTTTGATTAGTAATTAAGAATCTTGCAACTGCAAATCAGCCTTTATGTTAAATTAAGCACTGCATTTTGTCAACCAAATATGCGCTGTCTCTGCGTTCAAGTAGTTCTATAGATGACATATGTTTTTCAGATTTTAGGTTTTAGAGAAAATCTGCATTCACGCTTTTTATGCAACAGCTAATTCTTTTATTCTGATTTGTTTCAGTTAGCATTCCACTTTTTTGTTTTGCAAGAGGACCTGCTTTAAATATGTGGGAGGGGAAAAAACCTGTTTTAAATCAAAAAATGGCTTTAGCAAAGGTAGTATTATTTGCAAATTACAACTTTTTCCTAAACATTGCACCCTGTAATGTTTTGTAAGAAGCAGATCTTTAAGGCTGTAAAAAGATTATAAAAGGTTAGACTGGGGGGATTTCTGTTTCTTTTTTTGAAGTTCCAGTATTTTTAACTAATTGGGTTGGACTGGTCGAAGGAAATTTCTTCCACTGAGGAGGAAATTATTCTTACCGAAGATGCAAATTGAGAGAAGTCCCCTCTGGCTGTCAGGTAACGCTGGTACCAGGTGCTCAGCTAACTGCTGCTGAGCAGCAACTTTGTTTGCAGTGACAATTTGAGGAATTTTCAACATTGTCATTGCAAACAGGCGGTGACGAAACTTTCAGTGGTACAGATTACTTCAGTGGGATGGATAAAATTGTATTCATTTAGGTGATGTGATGGTTTAATTATAAAGTTATTTCTGGAGCTCAACTCAAAAATTATCTTTTTAATTTCTAGAGTGCAGAGGTTAAAACAAATATTGAGTTGGTTCAGCAATTGCAACCTTCTTGGGGTAGCTACCAGGCAAATCCTAGGCATGTTTGCCCTGTTAAATGCAATGATTAGAGGAAACAATAGTAATAGTTACTGATTAATTAGAAATAACCGTGAGTAATTCATGATGCATTAAATACGATTAATAGGACCATAAAGCCTGGCAGTTTAGGAGGAACAATACTGAACACTTCCCCACTGTGGTGGTCATCTCCAGTCCTCTCTAAGGTGAAATGCCATTAAATGTGTTTAAATTCAAATCAGTATTACTCATTTGACTAAATTTATAGATTATTCAAGAATACATATGTAAAATAACTGAAAAATAGAGTTGACTCTTTGCTGTACTGGACCATTTACTTCCTATTTAAAGGCAATAAAATGTTAGAGCAGCCTTTAAAAAGGTGGTGGGCCTTAGTGAAGTGTATGTACAGCTGTGTAAACCAGGCCAGAAAAAAACTATATGAAAGTTCCAGGCGTTTGGGAAATCAGATTTCAAACACGGGATAAAAAACATAGAATATGCATTACCTTGTATCTAATAACTGCTTTGGCAAGATAAGTACATTCTGAACTGATATTTAAGGATGTGTGCATGGGGGGATAAATACTTCATTGCTGTTCCATGCATAGCTTTTTTTCCTATGTTTACTGGCCTTTTACATCACTTTTTTAGTTAGTGCTAAGATTTTGGACGGTTTCACCCAGAATAGCCATCCTGTGCATACTCTGACAAACCTGAGCTAGCTTTCATCAAAGATTGTTAGCGTTTGTGGCAGATGGGATAATACGTGGCATCATGGGTGTGAGCTAACGAATGCTTTTGGAAAACTACATACTGGCTCTAAATAGTTTCTGCCATAATTTCTGGTTTTAATGCTAAGCTTGAAAAGGAACTCCTAATGATTCTTGTCAGACATCCTGTTTTGGACTTTTTCAAACCATGAGATGTGTATAATTGTTACGTTGCTTCTGTTTCTTTCTAGAGTAGTGTTGCGTCTTGGAGCAGAATTCTCAGCCATATGGAAATTGTGGCTCCAGGTAAAACCATCAGTGTATGGTGTCTAATTCGGGCAAATGTGTGTGGGAAGGTGGAGGGAGGAAAGAAATACATCCACGAAGTACATGACTGTACAAAGATACCGACCTTAGCACAGAGCTCTGCCCAGACTAATTAGTCTTCTCAAATGCAAGCATAATTAGCCCACGAACAACACTTAGTACAGCTCTAGTGCCTCTGGGATTGGACCTAGCATCCCTGGACCTTGTATACAGTATGTGAATGAGTCTGCTGCCACAGCAGTTTTTACGGTGTCACTAGCTCAGGTGCATTGGTTATGTGCAATTTATTGAACATCACGGAAGTTGCAAGGAAGCCCCCATATTCTAGTTGTCAGCACATCCCATACCTTTAAGGAACACTGTAAGGAGAGTGTCTGTTTTGTTACAGTGCAGATACTGTAGCAGCAGACTAAAGCAGTAATACAAAGACTTGAAAAATACAGAATTTAGTAACTGCAGGTGCTCTGCTAAAACAGAACTTGAGAGAATGACTTGCAGGCTGCTTAGGCAATGACCAGGGAGTCCACATCCAACAGAAGCTTCCAAAAGGCGGTTGTGATGTTCCGGGGGAGAGAGGTAAAATGGGAAGTGCCCTAATATCAAACGTGAAGAAATTTTGACAAAACCACGGAAGCAGTTGGAGTTGATGCGTATGCTTAGCATATAGCTTACAGGAAGTAACGACTGAAAAACTGTAGGTGTGTCCTGGAACAAAACATTGGCAGAATACTTGATGAGTGATTCAGTTGCGGCAGGAATTTTTTGGATGTTGGTAGCTGTACAATTGGACCCTAAGTTTGGCCACAGGATGCAGCTTCTTAATTGCAATTTGCTGTATTGTTCTCAGTGGAAGGAACATGTGACAGACGGTTCCACTTCTAAATCTGGCCCACAAAGAGGTAGCATTGAAACCATCTTGGTTCTGCTATCGGTCATACGTGGAGAGTTTAATCTGGGAATTCATTCTAAGGTGTCTATAGGTTAAATGAGATTAAATAGAAATTAATTCCTGTGTGTTTGATTACCAGCACTGAGTAACGGCCTCTTGGATCTCAACCCAGTTCTTTTTTGGACGATTGCGTAGAAGTGACGTGAGGTGTAGCCTAGGACCCTGGGTGTGATAATATATAGGAAATGAATTAATTTGCCTCTATAGTGCTTCAAAATAATTAGCAGTACAAAAACTTGATGTACTATATGCAGCTTCAGTGTGGTGTTTCATATGTGACATCTGGCCTTCCCAGTCTCCTCTTAACAGACAGCTTTCTGCCAAGCAGCTTCATCAGTTCGTTCTGTGGGTTGACAGATGCTCTCTGTCCATCCTTAACAGTTGCTCTCACGCATCCACAGGCTGACTTCTAACACCAAGTGTCATTTTAAGATCCTGTGATGATGGTTTTTACTGTTGTCTCAGTCAGTCATGCCACAAAACAAGCATCAGAAGTACAGTGTACGGAGCTGCTTTTGCCGGAAGATTATGGTCCGGATTGCTTGCTTCCAGCAAAAAGTTTCTGCCGTCAGCAGTCTGCCCATCTGGCTTTTAAATTTGGCAACAGCACAGGCGTTAGAATGATACTCCTTTTCAGGCACAGGCATTTGAGAATTCATGCTGACTCCAACGAGTACCAGTAATCGCTCAGCACTGTTAAATACCAGGCACGACACAAGGTACCCTAGCAGGTTCCATGGGGATATGGGTTGCTTCGTAATGGTTCTGCTCTTTCTTTAGAAGTCATTATATCTTCAAACGTTAAGATGTCCAGGTTAAAATTTAATATGACCAGAAGTCTCCTTTGTGTAGAACTTCTGTGGCATAATGCCGGTAATCACTGGAAGGTACAGCTAAGACAGAATATATTGAACACAACCAAATTAGTGGTGTATTTTTCGATTAGTGGTGCCCAAGGTCTGGGTTTCTAGGAATCTGTCTTGCCACAGTATCTCATCTGTCTTAGCATAATTCTCCTGTTTTTCTGTATATCTGGTGGTACTGCATATAGAAATGCCTTGTACTTCTGTTTTGCTGTGTTTGTCTTTCTTGGCTTACTCCCAGGTCTGACTCTTGCCCTGAAACTGGCCAGTCAGGCTTGCAGAAAGCTCCCCCCCCCCCCCCCCCCCAAAATCAAGTCTTAGGAGTCAATAAGCAGCTTAAGAAAGCAGGAGTTGCTACCTCCTAAAGACTGCAGTATTGGAAGAAAGCCTGTTGTGGATTTTTTACAGAGCAGTGAAGGACAGGAGGCACATGCACCAGTCAGCAAGGCAGTCAGATGATAAACTTGTCCGCCCAGGGCGTAGTACAAAACGTTCCCCTCGTGCAGTATAGAGTCTCCTGTGCCCATACGGGTCTCCAGGTCAAACCTGGAGAAAAACCATCGTTCAGACCTACTTTGCTGTACATGAAAGGATTCCTGTCAGCTGGGGCTGGACTGGTCTGGAAGCTGATCGGCTGACTGCGGTAGGTCTGAGCCTTGCTCGTGCGTGCAGCGTTGTCGCTGGGGGTTTATATGTGGTGACCTAAGAAAGCAAATTGGGCAGGATTGGCCTTGTCTTACAAGGAGCTGGCATGGGCTTTCTGAATGATTGAACCTACCAAGGATCCATTGCAATTTGGAAAACAGAAGAAACATAAAACTTGTTGGGATTTATGCTGGCTGTGTCTGTGCTGTGCAAACACCTTGTCTGGGATTTCCAAATTCAAACTGTTACTCACTGTAAGGATTTTAGTACTGGTGTCCACATAATACAATTGGTTGGAATAGCTGAGTTGTGCTTCATCCTTACCTTGAAAGATGTGAGGGCTTAAAAACTGACGTTGTGAAAATAGACCATTGGTCTGGGGTGTAAGCCAGGTACTGCAGTACTTTGGAATTGTATGGTGACAGCAACAGACTGCTGCTATCTTTGTCTTCATTTTACAAGCCCCAGGAATTTGCCATTTCAGTGCTGTACGCAGGCACTCATCCCAACCCACAGATACGAAGGGTTTACGAAACGAAGTTCTCTATTCATAATTACCTTTCTGGTGCAAATTGCTGGCAGGAGTCCCATTAGTTGTTTTTTTGCTTCCACCTGGAAGGAACAGGCAAAAATATTCCCAGTTTGTACTCAGCACATGATACTTGAGCATAAAGGGAAACGGTTTCAGTTCCCCAGAAAGGAAGACTGAGGTGGTCAGTGGAAGGTAGCGAAGCCCTGTGAAATTCTGCAGTGCAACCTGGTACCTTATAATCCGTCTCTCAGAACTTGCAGGTCTCCACCTGGCCATGCAACTCCATTTACACTTAGAGTAAGAGGATTTAATGTTGAAATGCCTAATGGGTAGTCAGTGGTGTGATGGTTGTGGTTTCCCTCATCCCGGTTCACAGCTAGCCTTTTAGAGGGTCAGGTAGGCATCTAGTCTGAAACGAATGTTTCTGGGAAGGGGAGTAGGGCTATCAAAACCCCGTCAGCCATAATGAAGTCAGTCCTGGAATCACGTTCAACAGAAACTCCTGTGAGAGAGAGGATGATGGTTGTCCCTGTATGGGGTGATGGAAAGGTAGTTTCTGCCTTTCTGGCACCATGGTTACAAGTGCTGTCTAAACAAGGACCACAGAATTAGGCTGTCTTATTTTCCATGGCCTGCTAAATGTAGGTATTTATTTAGGGTCAAGAGTTTGAGTTGCTGATAATCCTTGTTAAGCTTGTCCTGCAGCCCAATCCTCATCCATTTCCTTTAAGTAGAATTCCTAACTGGCTGTGTTCTAATATAACGGGCTGTAACCAGTTACCACGCAGCAATGAATGGAAGTACCAGGCACTACACGGCAAGCTTCTTCATTCACTTTGCCATGGGAATTCGTGTCTGGTGACAATAAAAGGCATCAGCGACGGACACACCCTCAGTCTGTCTTCAGTGCTGCTGCCCTTACTGCCGCTCGGTGACGTGGAGCGTTCCACACGGCCGCTGGCAGCGAGAGACCCCTCCCAACAAGTGGGGTAGCTCCGTGAATCCTGTACTTTAGCTGAGGGAATGGCAAGAAGGCGCACCGTGAGTGCGGACACTAAATTACTGTGTGAACGTTAGCCCCTTAGACCTGGGTTCCTGCCGGCAGTGAACAATAGCAAGCACATCAGCGTGGGGAGCTTGTCTGCAGTTAACCTGAATGCTGGGAAATTTCTTGCTCCTGGCAGCACAGAATTGTTTTATATATTTTATAATTGTTTTATAACTGTTAAACATGTGAGATGGGTGTTTGACATGAGTGATTAAGGGAAGCTGTTTAGAACTGCAAAATGAATTAAAGCTTTAAAATGTCTTTACACAGGCATAAGCAGAAGCGAAAGTACTGGAATTGGAATGATGAGCTAGGAGACTGCTTCTGCAAAAGGGGAAATGTTCAAAACTAGAAATAATCTTCAAATTTTACTCCTCCAAGTCAAATTGCTTTTAATTCTAGATACTCAAGAGTAATGTTGGTATACATCAGGAGTCTCACAAATTAGGGTTGGTTTTGTGTGTTACAAGTTTTTGAAAGATTGAAATCCCCTTTTTGGAGATTTTAGGGAGCTAAGATTTGTGCATCTGTGGGAAAGGGGAAGGCCAACACCACTGAGGCTTAACACCTCGACGTTTATACGCCACCCAGTGGAAGTACCATTGGTGTTTCTCCATTGAGAATCTTAAGCATCTGGGAGAGTTTCTAGGTCTCTAATCCTGTTGCCCCTGCAAAGAATCTGCTTGTTATTTTCAGCATAACGCCTCTATGTTGCTGGTCATAGACTTCCTTGACAAAGGTGAGACGAAGGTCTCTGTTTACCTGTGAGAAACTGCAGCACAGAGCTGGGGGATGGCTCATCCGCGTTGTCTTGCTGACGGGGTGTTTGAGCTGATACTGTTTCCTGAGGGACTGTGCCGTAGTCATACCCTCCTGTGAAGGTTGGCTTGGAGACTGCTCGGGGGACTGTGCCCACATTCTGTACTAAGAGCAAGAGGGGAAGTAATACTTCGGGTTGGATTCGGTCTCCCTGTCCTGCAAGGAGACCGTGACATTGTTTTCTCATTTTCCCAAACTTTGATTTTGGTCTGCTGCTGTGGTTCTTGGACAGCCTGTTTAAAAAAAAATAAAATTAAACGGCTGGGCACCTGTTGTGAGAAGGTCTGGCAGCCTCTTGGGGAACAGAGCCATGGGTAGGGTCAGGCCTGAACCAGAACAGATGCGTTTGCCCTGTGCTAATAGCTGGTGTCAACGGGGATTTTCTTCTTCCTGTCACTTTAAAGCTCTGTGGGTTTTTTAGATCTGAAGACTTTGAAGATACTTCCAGAGATGAGTATTGCCCTCAGAAGCGTACGCAGTGACTCCAGTGCACCAGGTGAAGATCTACAAGTGACTGTGGCTACCCTAAGGCTTTCCCAAGTGGATGTGACTGAGCTCACACAGTTGGTAGAGCCTGAGTCTGTGAATGACAGGAACCAAAAGGTGGGGTGGGTTCTGCCTCCCCCAGACCCGCTCTGTTGCCATACCACTGGAGCCTGAGGTTTCACTGCCCTGCTTGTGCTGCAGGAGACAGCGTTTGGAAGTGCGGATTCCTTCCTCCAGCTTCCCACGCGGGCTCAAGCCCTGCCTGATATTATCAGTGAGCAAGGAGGTAGGAGGTGGAAGGGCTGTGGATGGTGAGAAATGAATGAGTAGGAAGCCAAAATCCAAACTCCACCTGTCAGCGTCCAGTGGAAACCCTGCGGTTCCAGTCGGAATCTCAGCCGGGGTCGTGAGGCAGCGTGTCCGTGCGGGTGTGCTGAGAGGCTTGGGGGAATCTGGTAACGAGGGACAGGCATGCAGCCTTTGATACTTGTGTTAATCCTGTAAGGAAAGGCTGTAGATCACACGGGTGTTTTCCCTGATTTCAGACATGCTTAAGGATGAACAGTGTTCACTTGGCGTGGAGTGGCTGATGAATAAGTACGGAACCTGGTTAATACTACAAACGAGGGGGTCTGGTTAGATGTGAGGTCGTGGGTAGGATGCAATGGGCTAGACTGGTAAAGCGTTGCAGAATCTGACTGGAGAGGTATTTAAGTTTTGGTGCCAGAGAGATTTTGAGCAGTTTTGTTTAATTCCAGTGTCTTGATCACTGTGTGTGTAAGACTTAGTAGCTCTTCCTGGGCTGGGTGTTTCCAGAACTTTCTGTCCCAACAGCCCCTGTAGGCTACTGCGTCTCTGACCATAGAGAACTGGAGCCAGCAGCGTTAGTTTCTGTGCTCCTGTAAACCGCTCCCAGCTTACGCACAGTCCTGCCTATGTGGAGTCGAACTTTTATTTGCTCTAGTTCAGAAACGAAACGCTGATGCCTGTTCTTTGTGCTCGCAGGGTACCTACGTGCCTGAGTCCAGCAAACCCGTTAAACGTGCCTGTGCGAGTGGGGTGGTTTGTACACGCAGATGGTGTGTGTTTGCAAGGTCTTTGCTGGATGGAATCGGGCGCTCGCTGCTCTGCAGCAGTGACCGTTTGTGGAAAAAGGGGGAGAACAGTGTGTTGTTTTAGCCCACGCTGGCACTGCTGCCCAACGCTGGTTGTCTCAGCAGTGACCGCTGTAGCTGGCTGTCATCTCATCAGTACTGCAGCAAAAATCCGTGTAACTAGAATACTTAGAACCACACAGCAGGACCATGAACAAGGGTTCATCTTTAAGTGTGTATCTGCAGGGATCGGGCGTTGTTCTTTGTCAGATGGCTGTGCTCGAGGAAGGGGGACTTGGACTGTGGGGTTGGGAATGACACAGCCTGACTGCCTGCATTTGTGTTGTGGTTCACAAGGGGAGTGTGCGCTTGCTGTGAACATCCCAGCTGTCCTTGTTTAGTGTGCTTTGCTTCACGTCAGCACGGTCTGAGGGCATGTGCCCACATTCCTTCAATGTGAAATGCAAGTGGGAGATAGCACATTCCAGGTGTACTCCTAGGAACTATCATGGAAAGTTGGATTCTCAGCACCAGGTCTCTAGCTCTGGGGCCCTCAACATCAGAAGGATATCGACTGGTTGAGTCCAGATGAGGCCATGAAGATGCTCAGAGGGCTGGAGCACCTCTGCTGTGGGGACAGGCTGAGAGATTTGGGCTTGTTCAGCCTGGAGAAGAGAAGGCTCCAGGGAGACCTTATAGCACCTTCCAGTACCTGAAGGGGCTACAAGGAAGCTGGAGGGGACTTTTTACAAGGGCCTGTAGTGACAGGACAAGGGGTAATGGGCTTAAATTGAAAGTGGGGAGATTTAGATTAGATATGAGGAAGAAGTTCTTCCCAGAGAGGGTGGTGAAGCACTGGAACAGGTTGCCCAGAGAAGCTGTGGATGCCCCCTCCCTGCAAGTGTTCAAGGCCAGACTGGATGAGGCTTTGAGCAACCTGGTCTAGTGGAAGGTGTCCCTGCCCATGGCAGGGGGGGTGGAACTAGATGATCTTTAAGGTCCCTTCCAACCCAAACCATTCTAGGATTCTGTGCTAATGTAGACAATGGTGAGTGACACCAAAGAGCAGTGAGAAAACTCTTCAGAAAGTCTCACAGCTCTCTGAGCTTGAGTGAAAGTCCTTACCTGAGCTTTTAAATGATTCTTGAAATGATGCCGCTTTAAGCAAGTTTACAACTTTGGCTTGCTTCACGAGCACTGGCATTCAACACGCAGGCAGACAGCCACCTTTCTCAGAGACAGTTACCAGCATCTTCGTCCTGTGGTCCTGTGTCAACAGAAGACCTGCTCGAGGCGTGCTGACTGGCTCTGCCCCTTGGAGGGCTCTTCCTTGGGTGTGAGGCTGATGGTTGTGAACAAGTGCCTGAACAAGAGGAGGTTGGTAATAGGCAACTTGTTGCTCAGACACTTAATTCAGTGGAAGGCCACTTACCTACCTGCTTTTCTATATATAGCATTTATCCGCTAATGACAGCAATTCTTACCTGGATGGTGAGCTTTAGATCCCAGGAAAACCATTGACTCTGCCACAGGAATGAATCTGGAGAGTGTTTCAGTGGCTGTTTCGTAGCCTGTTCCAGTACAGGGTTTATACACTAACACTGTCATGGCACGTAACCCATGAGGGACGTCTGTAATCGTGCAGCTCCATGGCAAGCACACAGTGTCATACACGTGTGACCTTCGTGGTCCAAACGTCCCTTTTCTCCATCCCTGGTTGGTGCTTAATGCTGTCAACTTGGGGTGAATTGGCCATGAAGTGATTCTGTCCCTCTGCTTTTAGAAAGGTGCAAAATTAAACTGGGGTAAAATTCCTCCCTGAATACAGATTCACAGTGTGCAAAGCTGTGCTCCTTGTGAGTACGTTTTAAAGGAATACTTACCTGCTAAAGAGGGGCATGACGGTGGGTGTCTTAATCGAAAGACACACGTGCGTATGTGTGCAGACCGCACGGCTGGCGGCAGCCCGCTGTTCGCTGAGGGCAGGGGGGTCGTTGTCACCGTGCTCCATCCAGAGCAGGGCCCGGTCGCAGAAACTGTGAGAAATGGGGGAACAAATGCTCCCAGTATTGTTGAGGTTCATGGCGTCCCAGTACATGCGTGAATGGGGAATAGCAGCGATGCTCCCGTTAGGCTAAGGGGCCAGTTTCACAGAAATAATTTAGCTGTTACACTGATAAATGGTGATAAATGAAGTAGTTTCATGAGGAACTGGTCAGTAGGCTAGGAAAAGGGTGAGCCGTGGAAGCTGCAGCCGGCTGGGGGCGAAGCTGGGCACAGCTCTGAAGCTTAGGACAAGCAAACTGCCCCTTTAGACTGACTTTTTCTTTTAAATAAAAAAGAGGTAGGAAAAGGCTACTTTTACACCTGCTTCCTTACACGATTCAGCCTGACATCAGCCCTTCCCCCCAGCTGCCGTGGCGAGCAGTCCCCTTCCTGGTGGTCGGTGCTGCAGGCCTAAGCGCGGGCAGCCAGGGTGGTGCCAGGCAGCCTGCAGCGGGGCCGCGCAGGCCCAAGTCACGCTCTCCCTTCACATGCACACATGCCTCCTCGAGGGTGTCGGCTGTCCTCTAATGCTCGTGTCATGGCAGTATGTGCTGTGCCTGATGGCAGGACCCGCCTTTTCTTCCAGTGATGCAGGAATGATCCGTAAGGCCTAGTTCTCGGCCTGGCAAATCCGTTTGAGGGCTGGTGACAGCTGCCATGCTTCTCTCTCGGAAATCCTGAATCTTTGGAGCCAGAATTAAGATGTAAAAGCTCTGCTTTGCTTCAGTTTCTCCGGATTTGCGGTTCTGATGGGCCGTGGCCTCTGGTGTGATGGGAGCGGGGCTCCTGCTGCGGAGGGCAGAGATCTGGGCTGAGTCGGGAGGTCGCGGGGAGGCTGTCCCACAGCCGGTGACACACCTCTGCTTATCCCACACAACGCGGAAAATCGGATTATGCATGATCTTTGTCACAGTCCCTGCAGCGACCTTTTGGCTGTTCCCCCAGGGACTCGCTGCATGCGGTCGCCCTCCGCGCATGAGGAAGGCCTGGCTGGGCTGCTGGGGAGGCGTGTGGCGTGGTGGAGTTCAGACGTGAAGAGTCATGAAACTGGATGCTCTGTGACCGATGGAGATAATCCAATAAAAGCAGCGGTGAGGCTCCCCCCTGGAGACATGGCTGCCCGGTTTGGGGCACGCGTGACCGACTCGGGTCGGAGCATGAACGCAGGTGTTTGCTCACTGTGAGGAGTGGAGGGAAGCTGCGGTTTGTCGCCGTGCTACAGCTCTGCTCTGTCAGACGCTGGAGCCGGCAGCGTTGAGTTGTGCAGTCTGGAAACTCCGCAGGTCGGAGCCTGGCTGCGCTGAGTAAGTACAGGGGCTCCGAGGTGTTTCACCGTGAGCCACCTAAACTGCTGGCTGTGTGTCTGCTCTCAGGACCTCTCCTGTGAAGGATCTGTGCTTCGCAGGAATTGGTTCAAGCAGGCTAAAATACATTTTAGCACTGGCAGAAACAGTGTCATTGATTTCAGGGGGAAGAAGTGGGGTAAAGCGGCATTAACTACAGTGTTTGCCGCTTACCCTGCACCAAAAATCTGTGTTTACCTGTGGAATTTGCAGCCTAGTTAGGAATGGTAGCCTTGAGGGAGGTTGATGGACATCCTGCCTTAAAAATACATACATCCTGCAAGAGAGAAGTAGAAATCTATCTCTGCCCGTATTTAAGGTGAGAAATGCTTTAGTTTGAGCCATTGTTCCACTGAAATAACGACATGAAGGTAACAGTGGGTTAAATATACATGAGTTTGCCCTCCTAACCACCGCTTGCAGAAGGAAATACTAAATGATGTGCTTTCCTGCAAGTCTCGCTTTAAACTTAGGGGGAAAATTCAGAAATCCTGCTAGCTAGCCATATTAAATCCAACCCAAAAAGATCATCAGGAGAACATCTTCGAGTGTCTTTTCAGGATAGAAAACTTAGCAACTTTAATAGATTATTTCTGAGGGATGCACCTAGAAGTACTTTTAAGGAAAAATCAGGAGCTGACCTTCAAGTTTATATTGCAGAAAACAAAAGCCTGAGGTGCCCTCCCAGGTCTTCCACCTTTAGGTACCACTGAGATTCTCTTAGGATAAGGTTTCACCCATCCGTAGTCCTGATCTTGTGTTTCTTGGAGACCGATTGACGTTAGCTGGGGGAGACTGTCGTGCAGCTCCAAGGTCTTCCCGCTTCCTTACTGTTTAGTGGGATTCCCAAATAGCGGTTGCACCCTAGCACGCAGGTTCTGCTGCCGTCAGCCGTCCTGTGGAACCCTTTTTCCACGGTTACTGAGACGAACCGTGTAGGTTGTCTTCCCACAATCGGCTCTGCGAAAGAAACAATGAAGTCATGATTTGGGCCCCGTCTGCCTGGTAGGTAGAAATGTGCTTTGGAATGTCTTTTTTTTTTCCTCTATCCTCACCCATAAACGTGGCTTCTGATGGCAACTTCAGAAATGGTTTCTTTAGTGGTGGATGCACTCGGCCCCAAGGGGCTTCATTCCCAGCTCCAGGGAACGTACTGTACTGCGGTGCCGGGTGCTGGAAGGTCAAGGTAGGAAACTGCTCCAGTGAATAATTTTGGAAATGTTAAGCCTTACTCACTGTAAATCCATCACCCAGTTATTCCCATATGTCAAATACCAACACAGCTCCCTCTGAGGAGTTACGTTATGCGGGAACTAGGAAATATGTCCTTCGATGAACCTGTGGTTTCACAGTTCAGGCTGATTTACTCCTTCCTGTTCCATCCAGCACGACGTGTAGCGGGATTTCACCACGGCAAAATCCTAGGAAGAATACTGGGAACCTCTCGTCCCGTGTGCTGGCTCGTTACAGGGATGCTTTCCTGATGATGATGCACAAAGCAAGCTCTTAAAGCAGAAGTATCCCAGTCCCTGGAGATGGATTCTGCTAGTTTGATGGTTAACCCTTGGTACTTTGTGATGGTTTCTGTGCGGCACACGCACATACCACTGCTTTGCTTGAGGAGAATAACTTGCCGAAAGCCTATGTAATTCATACAGCAGTAAGTTAAGCGTGGCTTTCAAACCGAGAAATTGAGGCGCTCTGTTTTGTGTACAAACATTGGCTGTTTTATTGAGATCGAACCCCTGAGTTATTTATGAGAAAATACTGTGTTGTTTCATAGCTTTGTAGTATCCATTATTTTTACTAAGCAACGTAGTTCGTACTCAAAGTACTGTTCAGTTGTTACTGTCCTGCTGCTTTCAGTTCATGCCCTTGTTCCTACGAAATACAAAACATTGTTAGGTGTTCTTATGAAAACATGAAGCTCTTCTCCCCTCCACGTCATTTCTAGCGCGTTCTTTTATTTGCTATTACCTTTGGAAGATGTTCAGGGCGAAGAGCATCTTTGTATTCCAGAGCTGGAAAGGACGTGACTGTACGTCTAGTCGAGTGACCTGATCCTAATCCCAGTTGGAAGGCCGTGCGCCAGTAACCCTCAGGGACACAAAGCAGCAGCACGGCAGGCACGGCTGCAGCAAGCTGGGGCAAGGGCGTGCTCTAAACATGCATTACATGGCCTGGCAACTCCGGTGTATAATCTAAGGCCTGCCCCCCCCAGCATTCCTAGCTTGTAATGTCACTCGTACCTGTGTGTTGGGCTTCTTTTGAAGCTGGTCAGACTGTAACTACCCAAGGCACAACCTGTTCTTTTACCTGTTTTTGTGGCACAGACCTAACCAAACTTAACGTGACCACCGGAGGGCTCATCCTGGCAGGTATCTGTAACTCCAACCGAATCCCTGCGCACTAGGATCAGTTCCCTTTCCACAACGTGTTTGTATTCAGCATCATACGTGGCCTCTGAAGGCTGTGGGGATAAAATACTAGTATTACTAGAAATTTCCAAAAGATGCAAAATTAACAGCATCAATGCAGCTTTGTACTGGTCCCAATGTATGTGTGTGGTGCGTGTTTTCAAGGAAAAGAATTACTGGTGGGCGTATTTGGGTTTGATTGTCACCACTGTCTACTTGAAGCTCATGCATTAGGCTGTCTGGGTCGTCTGGGACCACTGACGTGCTACAAGTGCTGTGAAACAAATCCGCTCCACAGCACGAACTGACGGACAAGGAACGCTTGCTCAACGCAAGGGGAGATCGTGGCCAAGTCTCCCGGTCCTGGTTGCCTTCGCAGTGGGCAGTGTTGAGAGCCATACTCCACCCTCAGTGCTGAGTCAGCGGGCAGGGGTGCTGCTCGGTGCGAGGCCTTCAGCGCACAGAGGTGCAGCCGAAACACGCAGCTGGATACCAGCAGCAAAGCCGTAGCCCCCGTTCAGCATCTTGGAACAGGCAGGCAGGTGCTCCGAGACCCTCTCTGTCCGGCTGGTGCCATCGTTCTGTTTCAGGCAAGAATGCTCTGGTTGTGTCTGCAGGTCGTCTGCTGGCAGAGCTCGCTCGGTGCGCGATTCCACCGGGTGTTTCCTTCCGTCAGGCCTTTTGCCTCCTGGGCTGTCTTGTCCCTTGGGCTGTTCCTCTCAGACGTGACAGCAAATTTGTTTCAGAGTAATCAGGTTGGACCTGAACAGGTAACTCAAGGAAAAACAGAAACTCAGAAGGTGGTGTTTTCTTCAGCTGCTGTTTACATAACCATTTGTGTTTTACCATTTTATGGCCCCTCCTTGGGCACACTTGACAAGTTTCAAAGTCCCTAGTGGTCAAAATACCCCCAGCAAAGAAAACCTTGTTTTGCCTAGCCTTCCTCACACGCTGCAAGAACCGGCAAGCCATGTGCCTCGCGGTGCAGGCTTGCAGCTCTCCCAGGTGAGGTTGGAGCCCGCCCGCCCTTAGGGGTAGAAGGTAGAGAGGTTCTAACGCGGCTCTAAAACCCCAGCTTCCGCGTTAGTGAAGCGGAATGACAGCAAAGCGTTAGTCTGCTCTGATTTCTGTGCTGGCTGTACGTGTGGAGAGGGGGTCTGATTCTCCCCGGCTGAAGAGGAACAGTGGACGATGTACTTGGCTTCTGCAAGCTGAGGTTCAAAAAGCCCCACAAGGCGATTCTCTCCATGGGAGCCCAGATTTCTGAACGCAGTGCGTGCTCTTCCTTGAGCTGGCAATCTGTCCTGGTTCTGTCTGTGTGATGAAACCATAGAACAAAGACTGGGTTGAATACCTCCTTTCTGTCCACGATTTCAATGTCTGCTGGAAGGTTTCCCTCAGCTCTGAAACAGATTTTTGCCTGCTACAATCGTTTTGTTCTGGTTCACACTGCAGGAATGTGTGACTAAGCAGGTACCCAGGAAACCCTTCCAAGTACCTTGTGTGTCATGCTTCAAATTCATCCACGAGTCGTGGCTACGTGCAAAATGGGGTGTAGAACATTCTTTTTTAAAAGCGACGATACTCTCTCCGACAAGCTGAGTTGCCTTTTTTTTTTTTCCCTTCTACAAAGATAGGAGGGGTAGAGGGACACTTCCTCTTTCCACTCAGTCATGCACACTTGCTGCTTTTATTCTCCTTTCATTAACTCTCTCAGGATTCAGCACAACAGCAGCATTATATAAGGCTAAAGAATTCTTACATAAATCTGAGTGCATGCCTTTTGGGAAGAACCGGGTGCTTTCCATGGCTGTAAGTAAAAATGAATCACTTCCTTTTCAGATGGGAGCTTTAAACCTTGTGTTTTGCGTAGTTAATTGCCACAAGCCAAAATAACCTTTCTAGCTCTATGAATTTTCACCGCTGCTGACTGGAGGAAGATTAAAAAAAAACACCACACGGTGATAAATAGAAACGTAAGAATTTCCAAAATAAAGTATTCCTTGCTCCAACTGCCTCTTTTAGCATGAAGCGCAGCTCATTTTTTGCCAGCGTGTTTAATGTTCCTAGCACATGGCTGTAGAGCCAAGAACCTGGGTGTCGTCTGAAGGACAGAAGGAGAGAGGGAGAACAGTGTGAACCGACACCTGCGGAACAGCACGGAGAACAGTCGGCAGGTCAGGCAGCACAGGCGGTTAAGGTTTTGCTAGAGGCTAACAGAGATGTAGGCTCAGGACTCAGCGGCTCGGTAACAGCATCATGGAAGACTCTCGGCGTGTTCCTACAGATGGGGAAATGCAGGGATGTACCTTGTGCCTGCTTTTAAGCTAGGAGAGTGAGTGACTGTATTACGAGGCAAGATTAGTATGTGGGAAATGAATCGGCAAATCGGGAACCCGGGAGGAAAACTGGGGAAAAAAGATAAATTGCCAGCCTCTTTGATGAAAATAAGTGAGAACCAGTACCAGGACAGGTCAGAGGCAGCAGAAACAGTACTGGGACCACAGTCCTAGGAGAAATTCTTTGGCCTGTCATCCTCCCCCACTATGGGATGGTTATCTCCTGGTATGAGACCGAGTTCCTCACTCAGTGAAAGACAAGCAAGAGCAGGCGTCAAGGACCTGCTGTCGGAGGGGGAAGTAGTGAGCTGGCAATAGGAAGACATGGAAAGAAAAAGGCAGGTTAAGGTCAGAAACCCACTGGCCATCATGTTAAGGAAGAGGAGGATGAAGGAAACAGAAGCAGAGAGAAGTATTTGTAAGTATAAAATGAAGCAAACGATCTCTTCATTCAGAGGTAAAGAGGACCTAAGGCTGGGAGAAAGACAAGGTTAAAATATTCTGCTAAACCAGCACAATAATTCATCACCACAGAAACTGAAACCCCTTGTTGGCAAACTGGGGGATAAGCATGGGATACAGTCAGTATATTAAAAGACCAGTGGATGGCAGCATATTTTTACTACTAAAATACTGGCTTGTCATGCCATGTGCTTTGGTTGTAGCTCATCTGCTGACTAACACATCACATGTCCCAAGAACAAATCCATGTTTGGTAAGTTAGCCCAAGCTGCAAAGATCTGTGCTTTTTGTGTAGAGTTCGGCTTTCTGCAAGACAGTGGCGACCAGTGCTGTAGCTGTGCCACGCTGAGTCACCTGGGTACGGAGCAGCATGTTTTGCAGGAGTGAAAGGCACAGAATGAGAGAGAGGGGGAGGGTCGTATCATGTCTGTAAGACTACATCAGGAATAAAAACTCCAAAGGCTATGCCTAAAGAATGACCGTAGTGCATTACTTCTCATAATTTAGTGTGGTCTCAGACCCACGTTTGTTGTTCTACCATGAAGCTGATGATTTCTTCTCAAAAGTTAGAAATAAAATTAAGTTGTAGAGAAATTTCCTGAGCTATAAAACTACGTATGAAGATAAAAACTGAGTACCGATTCAGGCCACAGCAAAACCCCAATCCAACCCAAAACTGGTGTGCATGGAGTACTAAAAGGAAGGTGTTTTGCTAATTACACTCCAGGAAAAAAAAACAAAACCCCACATTGTTCTTGCTTACCATATTTATTCACTCTAAGTGGAAAAAATGTGACAAGTCACAATGGAATTGACTCATTACCATACATACTGTCTGTATTCCCTGTTCACATCCATTTCAACTGAGAAAGAAAAATATACATTTTAAAAGAACAGTCTATAAATTCATTTGATAAACAGACTTCGAAGAACCTGTGAAAATTAGAAGGAAGGTTTTTCAAGACTTGCCTCTCATGTCTTCTCTGAAGCAAAACACTTAATGTGAAGCACACCTGACATCTGACTTCCATACACCGCAGAGGTTTGCTATGTAGTCTTCACGAACGTGTACTTACTAAGTATTTCACAGTACCAGAGCATGAGTCCCTTCATCAGCTTCAAACCCTGTGAACTAGATACTGTAAAGAACGCTTGTATAAAAAGGGCAGGTCAGATACAAAAAAGAGGAGAGCATTAGCAGTCGTGTTTCTTTGGGAGAGAGTACATTGCATTTGGTTCTGACTTCCTAAGAAAGAGCAGCAGACAAAAAAGCATGGTAATCATTTCAGTTACCTGAAGCTCTTCAGTTTTAAGAGCATTTGTAAAAACGGGTCCAATTATAACAAACTGATATTGGCATAATTGACTTTGAAATAAAGCATTGTGTTAGTGCCGAATGCATTAAGAGCTGAAATATAGTAAGACAAGCTATTCTGTTGGTCAGCTTGTCAGGTGTGTGTGCTGAAGCTTCCCCTTCACATTACAAGGTTTGGTACAGCACACCAGGTACTGAAGCCGGAATGTTTTTTTTCAATGGTAGCAACTACATCTGAGAAGATTACCATGACTAAACATGAAGAGGAAAGAGGACTGAAAGCAGTGATTTATAGACGTTCTAATTTTTCACTCAGAAATTCTTCCACACTGTCTGTGTTCCACTTGAGGATGCTCAGTTCTTCTGCAATGTTCCCACTGTCGTCCAGCAGCTTCAGTACAGGGTCAGAACCACGCACGTACTGTAGGAAAAAACCACCAAACCCAAAAACCCAGTCAGTTACCTTGTGCTGCGAAGTGCATTCTCCATATACACACTTCCGCCCAACCCCCCCCAAATGTTTTACCTCAGTTAAGAAGGTGTCTAAGCAAGAACAGTAAGAAGTCCAAAGAGTGACACCTCGAGGGATGAATATTTAAGAACAGAGCACTAAATTAAATCACAGTATTCTGGGCAAAATTTGGCAATACAATTTGTGCTACGAAATCACCCTAAGCTTTGGCTTTTTAAAGCTTAGAATTCTTAAAAACCAAGCAAATAAGCTTGATTGTTCAATACAGTGCTCAATACTGTAAATATTCCAGTGCCAAGTATTTTGTTCTGATTCAATGTATTCTACTTTTCTTGAAGAAAACATCTATGAAAACCAAAGCTTAGGAGAGAACAAACTGAAAGACTGATCCTATGCTGCTACCTCCTCTCCTCCAGGATTTTTTCACCTACTGTCCAGATTCAAAGGAGAAGTAGGTGTTCAGAGTTAGTCTGTGTGTATGCAAGGGAAGAACGGGTGAGAGGGGAGCCACCACACTGAAAAATCAAAGACGGAGACGCTGTAGGTTGCGTGCTCCCCTGGCAGCAGCTGGCCAGTGCTTGCAGCTCTGGATTAGGTGCTTTCTTGCCTAGTCCTAAGATTCCTTAGGAATCCTTAGGAATCCTTAGGGTGGGAGAAAATGAGTAAGCGTAAGGGACAAAGAGGCTTCATTTCACAGGAAATGAAAACACGTGAAGATCAGTAAATGTTTATCCTGAGATGCAGAACAGAGCTACTTGCCTTAAATAAACCAGGTAGGAATCAGCTTCAGTTCAAACTTGACTTGCATTTAACATCAGAGAGGACAGTGGAGGAAGAAGTGAAATTATGAGGGATGCGTGCGCGTGTGTGCGCGTGAAACACCTACTTCTTGTGCTCCCTGGCCCGCTACACAAGCTAACGCATGCGCCAGGGAGCAGTGCCATAAGCCCAGCTCTGAAAGACAGTATTCCACCTCAGCCGCTGGAAGTTACTGAAGTTGGATTTTTGAATCAAGCAGCTGAATTATTTTTCTCATATAATCAACAGCCTTTTCACCATTTTAGACATTTCTGGTCACTTTAACAGCTCAAAGTTCTACTAGCAGCTTTGAATGCAATCACGGCGTTTCCTGCTGCACTCTATCAGTGCCTACGAGGCTTTGCTGACAACACGATACTTTAATGCTTCTGCAGACTCACTAAGGCACAAGAGATGTAATGCAAATAAAAGCTTTTAACAATATTAGAAGGCTCTAACTATTTAAGTTTATGGCAAGATTTCTGCAGGAACATTTTACTGAGCTAACCTTGTTGGTTTTACTTAATGAAGCTAGTGGCATCTCTAATCTGTTTTCCAAAAGTCTTGCAAAAAAAATTCGGATTCATTTGCCCTATTTTTTTTTCTGGTAGTGCTCTGTATCAGTTCTAGTCTAGACTGCTTTGCTGCTCAGTACAGCTACAGTGCTTAAAATAAAAATTAAACAGTCAGACATGCAGAAGGAGATAAAGCTTTTGAAAGAAACGGGAGGACAGAGACGTGAATGTATGAGACAGACAGAGGAAATCTGTTCTAGATGGAATCTGCTGCTAAGAAGACAAATCACTCATTGCAGCCATGCATAGCTATGAAGTGATTCCAGATGGTGCCATTTGGTGAGTAGAGATGGGAGCACAGGATGCGAGAATCAAGATGTGTATCTGTGAAGTGTGCTGGAAGCTCACACAGGATTTCAGGAGAAAGGTGAAGTCTTACACTAGCATCTTGAAACCAAAGAATTGTTGGAGCTTAAGGCAGTGCATATGCAGCTCTGGAAATATGCAAGTCAGTATATACATCTCTGTGAAGCTGGATGCTTGAAGAGCATAAAGAAAAGGAGAATCATAGAACACAGCAAGGAAATTCTGAAAGGGAGGAGAAAAATCTAAGGATCACTTAATGTATGGAAATGGCAACTCCATGAGAAAATGAGGGAAGAACAGACCAGGAGAGATGGCAGAATAAGCTTGAGTAAATTAAAGATATCCACAGAGTAAGGACACAGTGCAAGCATTCCTCATATTCTTTTGCCATTTGCTATTACTTATCAGTTCCAGGATATTCTTTCTTGTAATAGGAAATAAACAAGTAACAACAAAACCCCCAAATCCTTAACAACAACAAAGAATTGGTACCAAACCGTTACTGAGCAATAAACCAATTAATATTAACAGCAGGAACTTGTAAAGAAGTCTACTGGCAATGCAAATGTATATTCTCTGCTAAAGGATTAATTAATCAGCAGATAAGGAACAATCCACAGAAGGACTGTCTCCACCAAGCTTAATTCTTCCCAACATCCCAAATAAAATATTTAGGTTACTACTCACCTTGATTTGCAGTCCCCTGAAGAGTTTTGGCTTATCACTCCTGACAAAAGCTATGGTTTGGAGAAAAGAAAGAAATATGATCAAACTCTTCTCCACTTGAATAAAGCAGATTTACATTCAAGCCAGTATTCCCTGAATTATTTCTTTCGGAATGATGCTTTAGAAGGTATTTCAATTTTAAAGTTCTTAATATCCTCACAAAATAACTACTACAAACCTATTATGCCTAAAAAACAGCCTGGTTTTGCTCGTATTCCAAACGAGCTTTGTACCTGCTGGATTTTCCACAAACACTAGTGCAACTGTCTAAATCAGTTTATCTGCACGTACGCTGCCAGTCTTCAGCAGACAGGCCCACGTGCTGCTGCGATACACAGATGTGAGGAAAAGCGTTAGAGCGATCAAAATCTGGCTGAAGATAAGCTCTGGGAGGGGGCTAAATGCAACACACATCTCCACACAAGCCACAGCAGTGCGGGTGGCGTAGCACTGAGGAAACTGTGGGTAGAGGTGTTATTCTTGCAAACACAACGGACAGAGCCAGCAAGAAAACCAACCACAAAACAAGCTGGTATCAGCTGCTCTCTTGACACTTCTACAGGCAATTGGCTTTAAGATGGACACTATAGCCTGTCAGGCAGCTACATGGAGAGAAGTTCAGGTCTGAGGTGGGCTGCTGCTGAACAAGGCTTTGCTTGAAGCACTAGTCAGCAAACAGCATGCGTTAGCAGCAGCACCATCCCTCTGTCCCCAGAGCACAGCCCAGGCCTGGCGTTAACGTTAACTTTACAAAGAAAAGGCGACATGAATTATTTCAGGAAAAGTGCGAGCATAGAATCCTAGAATGGTTTGGGTTGGAAGGGACCTTAAAGACCATCTAGTTCCAACCCCCCTGCCATGGGCAGGGACCCCTTCCACTAGACCAGGTTGCTCCAAGCCTCATCCAGCCTGGCCTTGAACACTTCCAGGGATGGGGCATCCACAGCTTCTCTGGGCAACCTGTTCCAGTGCCTCCCCACCCTCTCCGGGAAGAACTTCTCCCTGATATCTAATCTAAACCTCCCCACTTTTAATTTAACCCCATTACCCCTGGTCCTGTCACTACAGGCCCTTGTAAAATGTGTCCCGCACACCCCACCCCCCCCCAGCTTCCTTGTAGCCCCTTCAGGCACTGGAAGGTGCTATAAGGTCTCCCTGGAGCCTTCTCTTCTCCAGGCTGAACAAGCCCAACTCTCTCAGCCTGTCCCCAGAGCAGAGGTGCTCCAGCCCTCTGAGCATCTTCGTGGCCTACTCCGGACTCACTCCAACAGATCTATGTCCTTGTTATGTTGAGGGCTCCAGAGCTGGATGCAGCATTCCAGGTGGGTTCTCAGGAGAGCGGAGAAGAGGGGGAGAATCCCCTCCCTCGACCTGCTGGCCACACTTCTCTGGATACAGCCCAGGATACGGTTGGCTTTCTGGGCTGCCAGCACACACTGCCAGCTTGTGTCCAGCTTTTCATCCATCAGTATCCCCAAGTCCTTCTCCTCAGGGCTGCTCTCGATCCAGTCTCCACCCAGCCTGCACTTGTGTCTGGGATTGCTCTGACCTAGGTGCAGGACCGTGCACTTGGCCTTGTTGCATAACTCCCCTACTTCCAAACACTTTACCCCAATGAACACCTGAGTTCTAGAAGTATTTAAAATTCATTTAGAAAATAGCAGTGTCTTCATTCCTCCTTCCAGGTTATGCTAAAGGCTGAATCTGCACTGACATTAAGTGCATTCGGGACACTCCTGGCAGTAGAGTCTCCCCCAGGATGAACCCTGTCAGTACAGGCCAACTCTTGCAAAGGTGCTAGCTGCATGTTCAAGCTGCTTTGTCCAGGTCAGACAACGATGAGTCTCTCACAAACGGCAGTGCGTCCAGCTGGTGTGCAGAGACAAGTGCAACCTCAGGACTAACATTTCATACTGCCTCACCAAGCGTAGAGCATTCCTCGGTAACCGTAAGGATGCCCCCTGGCATTTTTATACCCATGTTACGTAGACAGTTACCTCAACACTTTCTCAGTGTGTACACAGAGTGGCATTTATTTTCTTCCCTCTTTCACTGCGCTCCTGGTACAGAACAGAATCATACACTCTGCCTGCTGCACCAGCCACCACGCAGCAGGAAAGACTTACAAACATACCCACGAGCTGCCAGATGCACGGGACCCCTGAAGAAAACACGGCTTGGTTTCGTTCTGTCAACAGAACTATACATCTTGTAAGCTGTACTCGTATAACAATTTCAAATAGCAGTAAATAGCCAGCACTTGCTCACACATCGCAGTTCAATTCTGATTTAAACTCCCAAAGATGTAATTTTCAACTTTTGTGTCTCCCACATCCTCCTGACCTGTTAGTTATCTCGGCTGCCACCAACAGCAACATCCACCAAAGCAGCAAAGGTATTTCTTACTCTTTGTTAAGACCACAGCACGCAGACCTATTTCACAGGGAATTCTTCCACAGTTTTTTCAATTTAAATCTAAAGCTGAAATCAGTCTCTGGGGCTTCATATGAAAAGGAGGCTGTGAGCAGCCATCAGTACAGTGGGTAACACTGATTTCAAAACTAAAGAGGAAAAACTGTAAGAGCATAGTAAAATGGATAAAGTTTCAGAAGCAAATCTGAACTGTGGAACTCAACTGTACTAGAGTTGTAGCCTTTGGGAGTGAAGTCAGGTTACAGCACTTTAAGCTTGTAGCAGGTGTGAGGATATGTTACTTGAGTGACAGAGGAAAGCTCATTTGGACAGGAGTGGCTGTTCTCTGGCTGCAGTGCTGGGCTGAACAAGCTCACATAAAATGGGAACTGAATGGGGTGGAAGTAGAAAACATTCTATAGGCAGTATTACATTTTGTCACTTTAAAAGTAGCTATTACACACATATCAATGTCGAACGTCTAAATCTTCTGAAAGCTGAAGCACTGCAGAACATTCTTCCTGAAATTTTAGACAGCTGGAATAAAACTGGTTTCTGTTAATGGCATATTTATTTCCAGTGCTGATCACAGTGACTTTCTGCATTAGTCACTTGAATTTGCAACGCAACAAAGAAAAACACTCACTGTAAAAATAATTTCTATATTCTCAATTTTGGAAGCTAAAGTGAGAAACTAATACAGTGATATGCATTAAAAAATACAGATTAACCCATCAAACACTTTTTTTTCTTTCCACAAAATCATGCCCTAAGTTGAATAAACAGCCTTTGAATGGAACTGATGGGGTTAGGAAGTTGGACGCAGCTACGTGCACATTCTGGGACATGTGGCTGCTTGCTTATGTGATGTGATGCACATGCTCTACCTCCAGCACTGCCCCAACAGTTTACTCTGCGCCCTAACGTGAACATCGTTGCTTGCTATGATCCTGTCTCGGCAGGCTGCTTGTGCATCTTTACACCACTGTTGAATAGCTTGATGTTTAATATTAAAATCCTAGTTGTCTCCCCATTTTCCTCTCCCTGTAGCAGCTTTAGACATTACACACTGCAGAGAAATAAGCATTTCTGTAATCCATCCATGGGTGAGTGAGGAAGGCATTTTCCACTTTGACTTCCGTAAGACAAACCCTGAGCTTGTGCCGTGACACTATGTTCCGGGGAATTAAACACCAGACCAGAAGTCAGGGCTGTTCTACTGCCAGCTCTGCAACTGTTCTTTCACATCATGTGAAGGAAGTCACCTCACCTTATGCTCCTACAAAAGATGTGCAATACCAAGCACACGCCTGCTGCTGGAAGGCAACCCTGAGGTGAGCCCACAGAGCACACAGCTGCCACACCATCAGCTACAACCAGAAGGGCAGAGGACAGGATCAGGTGCGTACAGGCGCTTAGGGCCTGCCCAGAGTCAAGCTGTTATACTGAACAGTGTTTTTAAAGAAGGAAGAGCTGCCTTTGCTTGTGAACACAGTACAATGGAGCAGCTCACTGCTATCATTAAAATGTCACTTTGTTTTGATAGACAGCACCTCTCTGTTTTGAGAAAGCACGGAAACTAGTCTGTCGGAATTAAAGCCTAGAGTCCGCAGTGGAGACAACTAAGGAATCTGAGAATCACTTATGCCCAAACGGCAAGTCTGTACACACAGGCACACGCCTGCGCTACCGTCTCTGAGGTGCAGTCGGGTGTAGGCTAAGAAAACTTCCTGACCCAAAACAGGCATGACGTCACCCCTACCCAAGCAGAGCTGCCCATCTATACACTAGGCATAACTTCTTCGTAAACAGAGTTGACTACCTACTGTTGTGTCTCAAAGGCATGATCCAGACTATCAAGGATCTGTCTGCATCCAAGAATATTCATGTTTTTTAGATTCCTGCTTTAGGGACAAAGATATCCTGCTTGATCTGTAACTGAAAAAAATACAAAATGATGTTGAAAAAAAATTAAACTAATCTCTTAATACTTGAGAGCCAAGATGCAACAGCAGTACAAATCTCACACTAGTGTTCAGCAACTGTGCACACAGAAGAGCATTTTTAACCTTTTCTGTCTCCACACACATCAGAAGGATTATAATGGCCTCAAATCAGAAAGGCCTGGAGGAGATTAAGAACACCTTACTGTCTCTATTATATCAGTTTCAGATTTTAATGGCAGAAAAGCATAAGTCAGAACTAGTCAGATCTTCAGCACAAGGTCAGCAATAAAATTTTTACTGCACAGTTCTTCCTCCTGGCAAGCTACAGCATGTCTTCTAGCAACATTCTAATGTGATTAAGTAGCTGCCAGTAATGGAAAAGTCTGCTTGTTCAAACTTCTAATCCTTTTGTTATTTAAAAGGCTGTGCTTTTAGTTTAGATTTATTCCACTGCTTACTGTTGTAACACTTGTGAGGGCTACGTGTGCCCGTGGGGATCCATCCAGCTTTTTAAACTGGACAAACCCTTCTAGTCTACACTGCTTTTCTAGTAAACAGAACCCTTTAGCTTCTGAACTCTCGATGCTGCGTACAGATACCCAGTTTCATATTACAGAAGTCTCATTAAAAACGCCAATTGTGCACTGAAAAGCAGCAGCATTACTCTTTTGATGAAGGCGACTATCCTTCCTGTCCCTCAGCATTACACCACAAGAGCCCATTATGTGATCAGGGCAAAGAGTGGCGAGTGCTCCAAGAGCAACGTCAGAAAGGAATACATCACTCATGAGTAAGGAGGAATGTTTCAAAATGAGTATAAAGGATGATCTATTTTTAGAGAAATATTTAAAGTCTTTTTTTGTGATGTTTCACCCATTCATTTCGCAATAGGAAGAACATGAGTTATTACTATCTTTCAAAAGACATTTTATCAAACAGTAGCATGGGTACTTCGTGCAACTCAATACAGCGTATACAACTGATTTTAAGACTCAAAATAGATTAAATGTATACAAAACGTTATAGGAAGTAACTGAATGATCTAATACTAACACACCAAAGGATGATTAAAGTACATCTAAGATTATCTGCACCCAGTTGTTTTGAGTTAATTTAAACAGAAAGCAAATGTAATATTACTTAGCATAAACCAGTGAAATAAAGGACAGTTTGCTTAACTCGGCCCTGAATTTTTACACACAAGCAGTTTGAAAATAAAAAAAATTACTAGGAACACAAGTTTGTGTAGAATGTCACAGATTTGTACACAAAGAAGGGTAAGAGGACTTGAGAATACTACACACGTGACCATTTTGTACCTGAAATGAACTCAAATAAAACAATGGTTTTATTGAGGCATTGCTAATTATCAAGTGTTAAACTGATGGTAAAGCAACCAAAACAAAAGGAACAGCAGCAGAGTGGTGTTTTAGGAAGACAGGAAAACCCAACATTTAATTACACCACAAATATCGAAGAATTACGAAGACAGCTGTTAATACTTGCTAAAAATATAAATGTACAAATCACTGGGGAACACAGGCATACCAAAAGCCTTCTTTCCTTTCCTCAGACTCTTTAATCATTTGTTTTGGGGACAAATACATGCTCTGCTGTTTTGAAAATCACATGAGCCTCTTCAACAGGTATCATGAGAGCCTAGCAAAAAGACAGAACTACAGCGGACATCAAGCACTCATGTACATTTTAACGGCGATCGCTCTTTACCTTCTGGTTACCTCAGTTTGAGGTAATAATTTAAGAATTCATATGGTACATCAATAACTACTATTTGTAGCCTATTAATCACGTTACAATGCAGCTGTTTGTGATTTTATATGAAGCCCCACATGCTTTCCAAAGCGAATCCGAGACAGAGCTCCCACCCAGCCTGAAGACGCAGCTTCACAAAAAAAGACGGGGTCCTTTCTAGAAGCACTAGGGCAAGAGACATTTCTAGATCTGAAGGGCAGTATTGGTTTAGTTTGTGTATCACTCGTTGACAAAGATTACGATAAGATGATACATGCTGCCCACTACAACAGCCTACATTGCTTAGCAAGAGCTTTACTAACATTGCCACCAGTACAAGATTTAAGGTTAATGCTGCATTCTAACCTTCTTTCACCAGTATTTAAGAATTACACATGAAAATAATCAGGAAAGAAGTGATACTACCTAAAAATACAACCCCTTAACAAATTACACGTAGAAGAACCCCCCTCACTCCTGAAGAACTTGGGTGCTTACTGACTCTGAAGTCAGAGGACCTAATGCAGATGCATTCTGCATGAGTTCACAGATCAAGGACCTTGCTTCTGTAACAGATCGGCTAGGAGCCTGTCCGTTTCTAAACTGAGAGTCACACAGGGAGAGGTGAGAGGTTTTTTTCATTGATGAAGAAAGAGCATACAGTGAAATATGAAAGAAATATACAAGGAAAAAACCCAGCCAGATTCACTTTTTGTTTAACAAACTGGGAAGAACGTAGGAGTCTACACACTGATTTCCTATCTCATCACGAACAGAACAGGGCTGCCACTGAAAAGTCAACTTAAAACAAATATGCTGGATTAATCACTGACCCAGTTAGTTTATTATTCCATTTCAGAGCCTTAGTTTTATGGATGCCAGCCAAAACCGATCACCTTTTCTGTGTTACCTGGCATAACAAGATTTTGCTTCATCTACAAATTTCGTCACTTCTGTTTTGAATGTTCTCCTTTGATGGAGTGGTTTTAAACGATAAATATTTAGGAACTGGTTTGTACAGAACAATTTCAAAATATATATAATATAGGAAGTAGTTTTACAATGCAGCATTTATAGTGGAGCACTTTAAGTGATACATAGCAGGACAAAAATTCAGTACTGAACTTAAGAGACTTACAGAAATGCAGTCTGTTACCTGACTTATCACGAGAAGCTGTATTTGAAAAAGATAATGGATATCCTCAGCCATATTCACAAAAGTGTTTAGCACTTTGTTACAATATTACAAAAAATAACAAACAGTTTAAAGACTGAGATAATCTTGCTGAGGACTAGATTGTTTTCCATCCTCTTCCTGAGCACTAGATTTTTTTCATCACTTGTCACTTCCTTGCTTTCCCAGTATCTATAAATATGTTCCATATGTAATGATTCTCACATTTCAGACACACAGGTGTATTCAGCAGCCATCTGTAGCTTAAAATTCTGTAACCAGTAATTTTGACAGAAATTTTGATACAGAAGGACCAAAGAATATTGCATTTAATAACCACGAGCAAGGCACGGGTTTTTCCAACTGTGTAACTCTTACAAGCCTTTATTAGTTCAACAGATTTTATTCCTTAACTGTTTTTAAGATGTGAATCTCATTATATGAAACAACAACAACACAACCCCAACCCCATCCCACTGTTCATCCTTCGGCCAAATAAAATGTAATCCTGAAGTAGTCCATGACAAACGAGGTCTGTGGGAGTAAGCCAAGTGACAAACCAGTTTACACAGGTACTTAAAGATGAAGACTTCACGGTCAGATACAGATGTAACATATTCTAATTGACACAATTCAAACACAAACAGTCCTGCAATTAGCGCTGCCATTTTGTGTATCTTCTGGGAAAAAAACAAAAAGCACTAAAATCCTAGCAGAAGGTTGGGCAAAGGAGTCAGTTATTTGCAACGAGGCCCTGCCAAGGACAAGCTACAGAGTTCAACAAAGCCTACAAAGACAGTGCTTCAAAAGCGGCAGCACGACCTTCAGGCAACCTGACTTCCGTAGCAAACATCCAAGTGAAAAGCTGAAATGAAACCACTACTTGAATGTTAATGAATTAAGATGGAGACAGTAAATACTGGTTGTGGTAGAAGCCAAAATCAAGGGAAAATCTAAGCAAAAGTATTCTGAGATTAATACTAATGTGAGGACAAACACGAACTGGAAGAATATATTCTACTGCTTTTACAATTTCTGAATATGCTCTTAAAATTTATCCCATCTTCCAACCCGTCTGAATACCCCAGCAATAAATCTGGTCAGGATAAATTTAGATTGGGTAACTGCAGAAACTGGTGATGAAAAGGGAAAAGATCTTTAAGTTGACTAGTCAGTTCTTTTTTAGGACTACTGTACCAGAGACGAACTGGTAGTCAAAACAGAGAACCTACTGAAAAGCCACTGAAATATACTCAGTCATTTTAAATCAAGCTACATGAATAATGGAATTGAAATCTTTGAGCAGATTTAGATAACCAAGGATTGAAAGGAACAAATCTTTACAATTTTGAAGTTTTTCCCTTTGTACTGTCAACTTCTGTAGCACGTTCCGTAGCATGCAGACAGCAGAAATTGAGGAATATTCCCTTTTAGGATCTACACATGATAATAACCGAGGACATAATGCAGGTTGGAGTTAGGCTAACCCTCTCCTTCAAACCTCTAGCTCAAAAGAACACTTAACTCTTACAAATTCACAGCCACAAAGAACAAGAGTGAATGGGCAACAGCAGCTGGGAATGTTATTAAGTTTGCCAAATTTGAATGGTCATGGAGATAACATGGTCTCCTGTGCTACAAAGTGAATCTCTTCATGCCCCTGACGTAGGACACTTCATTTAACCAGTTCTCATTTTGGCGTTTTCAATAGTAGGAAAGAGAAAATAGCTTTGCTCTGGTCTTGCAGTCAATTCACTGACCTGTGTGTGGGTAGAAGTGGCAGAAGGTCTACAGCAGCATAACATATGGCAATTGTAACCTCTATTAAATTACCTGGTTTTAAACTTGTTTCTCAGTCAGCCTTCAAAGAGGGATGTATTAATACTGGTAGATGGAGACATGGGCTTTGTGTGTTTTTAGGTCTAAAGCTAGATTAGCCTTTCCTTTCTATGCCCATCTATGACCAAAGTACGGTATTAGGATCTTCATTACAGAAAAAATAAAGCACTGCTGTCACCTAGGCTCTTCACCCATTTATAAGAAAATTCCAGTCTGATGTTTCTCCTGCAGCTTCCTCCCACCACATACCGAAGGTACCGATTTTCCTTTTACACAACTGCACTCCATTCCCTTTAGCTGACTGTCATTATCCACTAATTATACTGCAGGCTCTGTGACAAGAAAGTAGCCCCATAAGTGCACAATGTAATTTCATCTATCAGTTATTGGAGAATAATTCCACGAGTCCCAGGTCAATGCAACTTTCCCAACAGATAAAATTTATGACTCCTTGTAGTAGTACTTAGAAGCACATTTTGTCATTCAGCTGTGACAGTATTTCATATTTGAAAGAATAGCAGTGGTTTTACTTACCCTGGACTTGAGGGAACCTTCCCAATTTTCATCCACACACCTCTAGGACAGCTCCTGCATAAAGCTGTAATGATAGAGAGAAGCTGTTAATGACATCAAAAATCCAAATTACTAGTTTCCTCATGGCGTGTTATCTATTGAACTGTTCTTTTTTGAGGGGACAATACACCATTGTGTTGATGGTAACTACAAATAATTAAGATCCTAACCTGAGCCACAATTCCAGACCTGTCTCTGATGCTCACTCAAGATACATGATAACTTCCACTCGTTACATTAAAAATGTAAAAACAGGAAAAAAGGTCATTTGAGATACACTGTTTCTTCCAGCAAAGCTTTTATTTTTGATGCAATCTGACATACTGTAATGGGAATTATGGACTAGTAATAGGAAAACTATTTCTTCCTCCCCAGAGATTCTAGGAAATTCTCAGGGAGTAAAACTGCAGTTTCCATCTTAAACCTAACTTGGACAGTGAAATACAGTTTATAATAAAGATAAGGAACTAGTACATTAACTGGGGCTGCAGAAACAAGACAGATCACATTAACAGGCCTTAGCTGAAGTAATATATACAGGCTGGGCTATCTTTAATGCTTGCATTTAGATGTCAGTCACTCCTGTCAGCTATGCAAGATATGCAGATTTAATGTTTTTAAAGCAAAATATAAGTTCATTTCAATTTTATAAAATGTAGTATCTCAATTAAAAAAAAAAAATCAATCTTATATACTGTCACATGTTTTTTAACTTCTTTTTGGCAATGTGCAATTGATTCTATAGTTTGATGTACCTTAAATATAACTTAACAGATTTTCCTTGCTACTAAACCCTAACTTCACACTGTAAAGATATGCATTTTAATCTTACACAGTTGTCAATACTGTATACCAAATCACATCCTTTTAACCCTGAAATCCAACTGCTTACAGGGAAGCTGACAGAATAAACTTCAGTTAAAAATATTTAATTCAATTCATTACTTTCTATAAACAAGATTCTGCTTTCTTTTTCTTTCAGACAGTGTTGTAACATAACAAAAGTGCAAGTCAGGATGTGGAGAAATATTAACCTTACTGAATGAAATAAATTCACATTTCACTTAAAAGATGAACTGTGAATTCATGTAATTAAAAATGAGCTTTCACTATGAAATTTAATGAGTACTATCCCTTCTGGAAAAGGGCTGACAAGTCATAAAAGCAAACCACACAATATACAACAGAAGTCTCAAAGTAAGACAATTTTATTAACATTTCATCACCTATCTATGCAGGCATTATGGACAGCAAGGAACACATCTTCATTTCAGAACGTGAATCTTCTGAATTCAGGTCCAACTCAGTGCTTGCTTAAGTACTGTGAGTTAGGACATACGAAATACCCTAATAGTTCTCAAGAAAATTGCAACTTCCTGCCTGACATGAACTAATCAGTAATGATTACTTCCATGGGAAACAGAACAAGAAATGTTGCGTGGTGTTATCCATTCAGAACAGCATCTCATAAATTTGCTTAAACTGCATTTACATTTTCAAATAAACATTAGATTTATGATAAAAATTAAGATTTGACTGTTCAAACCCAGAACTGCTATGAAACAATACTTGAGAGATCAAAACAACCAGATTTTTAAAAGCCTTCTTTCACTGCCCATATGAAGATTTTAATTAAGGAGGACACTGATAAACAGCTCAGATACTAGCTTGCATAATTAAAGTTCCTCTGGACTCAAAACATGAAATACTTACAAAGCTGGAGGAAACATGGAATAGCAAGATTAAAAACTTCGCTTACATTGTCTCCATTAATTTTTCTTTAACAAAAAACACTCAACAACAATTATATCAGTGATTCTGAATTATTAGTTTGCACACACGCTGAACATTTATACTGGCTTTCTGATACTGACAATTATCTACATTTTTCTATCAAAAAGTTAGTATAAAGAAGTAGACATAATGGAATAAATAGGGTTTTTCTATCTACTTAACTATTTTTTTTATTTATATGTATAAAGAAATAAGTACACCCAAATTTAGGACCATGACAAAACAAGCATTTTTCAATTCTCATTGCTGAAAATAATTCTTACAGCTTGTATCTTCCTTTCAAACAAGGATTACTATGGAACAAGATCACTGTAGGAATCTAAAATACATAACACATCCTGTAATCACAACTACTCCCAGTTCCTAACTCTGGTTGGCTACAACTACAGCAATATCTGACAGAAGTCAAGTGTAACAAAGGAAACAGCTCAATCATTGATGTCTATATTTTGAGTTTTTAGCTCTGCTGTAACTGAAGTACAAGAGTTCAGATTCATGCTGGGACAAACAGCTGCTCTCTAGATGGCCAGACCAGAAAAAAGAAAAGAACAATCAATTGGCTTCATTTATAGCTCTGAACAAAGGTGTCTGTTGCAAGAAAGACAGGTTTATTAGGTCACTCAGCCCACAACAAAAGCATACTTGTCAGTATCTACTGCTGCTACCATCCCATCGTGTCCAGAGCAGATGTCCTCCAAGCTTCCTTGTGAAGGCACCCACTGTGCTCAAGTCTTACTAAGGATGACATGTATCACTCAGTGTGGAGGCATACAAACATGACCAGTCAGTTCATTACACAGCGCTTAACTCAGAAGTTAGTTCATGTTAAAATAATGCTTCACTTGTTGCAGTGCTCATAAAAGTGAGTCTAGTACTGCAAGGAATGAAACAAAGACTGAGCTATTACTAGTGTCCATTTTAACATCCAAAACAAGTGCTGTTTTGATTTCCAGGATGATTCATGTCTGCATCAGTAACTTTTTTTCCTTAAACATTCTAGAAGCATGCTCTCGGCAAAACTGATCTTTTCCCTCATCTTTTACAAACCACCAGTTTGAGTTACATTTCATTAAAAAGGTTTCTGTGAGCACCTGAACATCTGTAATAGTTCACACCGATGGAATGAAGGTGGGTCTATGCAAGTGAGGAGGAAAACCACACTACGAGTCACGTCTGCTTTTAATGATGAAGGAAAGTGGTAATTATAACAGAATAAACCAAATTTACATAAAATTAGTGTTAGATAGAAATATGTATTGTAAAAAGAATTGTTCTGATAATTAAAAACAAGGAATTTGGATGAAAGAAAACATTCCATCTGCTCTCAGGAAGGGAATTAAAGAAATTTCTGCAAGACAGAATTCCAGCGGTGGTTCATTTATAGATATGGTATTGTTATCACAATTATTCACGGTAAAAAAAAAAAAAACAGAAGAAAAATTATATTTCTGCTGTGAAGCTGCAACATAACTGTTAGTGTTTACAACCAAACAGGAATTCAGATCTAACCAAACTGAAAAAATGGTACATCAACTCATGCTATTGTTTTACTTCCAAGAAAATTCAGAAGAACTATGGATATTATTATTCTTATTGGCCAAAGTTGCTTGGTATTATTTTAAAATAGGGTGCCTGATCTCTTTTTAAAAATTAATTTGCATGCCTTTCAGAGTGCCCCACCCACCCAGGAAGCAAAACAAGGGAAGAACTGGTATTTCGTTATTCTGAGAAATGAAGTCACAAAGAAAAGAGATTTTGGTGCAAGTTTCTTACCTAAACTCTTATAACCACTGATTCATTGGTGGAGATTGATTCTCTCTCCCCGATTGGTGGGGGAGAGACTGCAGGTATTTGTATGGTCAGTTTAGACCGGTTAGAAGTTTTCAAAATCTAAGCTTCCCCTTCCCTAGAAACGGGAAACGAACAAGAATCTGTGGGTTAACAGAGCAGTCCGAAAGCCTCATGCCAGAAACATCATGAATTACTGTTCTGTAATGCAGAAAGCCAATAAAGTCATCACTGCTACACACACACCACTCCGAACCCATGTCAGCAGTAAATTTAGCAACAAAGAAACTGCTCCCATTCACAACTCATTATCTTGTGAGCAGAGATGGCTAACCCTTATTTAGAGTTTTGAAACAGTCAGTCAAAAACCAATTACCTGAATTAGTGCTATGTATTACAGGCAAATTCCTCTGAAGGAAGCTGAAGCAGAATCTAAGCTCTCAATTTATTTGCAGGGAAGGAAGTTCCAACTGAATGTAAGGGTGAAAAAAGGGTCACAACGCGGGTGTTCAGGTACTGAAATAATTTACTAAGAAAGGTTGTACAATCTGTATCCTTGGAGACCTTCAGAGTTTTGCTTTGAGTAGGAAATTCAACTTTTTCATTCTGTATGTACACAACATAGTTGTGCATTACTATTACAGTGTTAAGCACACAGGAAACGTGCCATCCATCTCAGTGATTTGTTTTTGGTGTTAAGCAATCTCCTCCTCGCAGTACTGTGTAAGCTTTTTCACTCTTTAAATCCAACAACCTCCAAAAAGCTCCAAAATAACTTCCCCTCCTGGCAGACTATTGCTGTTAAGTAGTCTCCAAAATGGTTTGGTGTAAGGTCACACGAGCAAGAAATCTGGCAGAAGGGTGAGAAAGAAAATGCAAGTGCTGAGCAGACATCAGTTAAATAACTTCAGACCTCTGGAGCTGTAGCACAGATTAGGTGGTGTGAATACCCCAGTTTATTTGAGTGGGGGTGGGGGACAAAGTAGAATAGGGAAGAGTGGCAGAAAAAGGACTCCTATGTACAGGCTCTCACTTGGACCTAGTGAACAGAATTCTCCAAGCTAAAAAGTAAAAGGTTAACAGCTTAAGTTCCAAATTTGGAACATATTGTCCAACTAACTTTGCTATCTAACCATCTATTACCTCTAGAAGCAGAAACCCTAAACATCTCAATTCTCCAGAACCTGTTCTTTCACTAAAAAAGAAAGCACCTTGGAAGACTTGCAAAGAAAACACCGAGAACGGAACTCATCAACTATGCGACTTGACACATTTAAGTAATTTGGAGACTTTGTACTTTTTAAAGTTGTTCCAGCAAACATAGAGTCAAATGCTCGTATTTTATCCAGATATGTATCCAGATGAAAGAGGTCTGACCTAGCTAAACCTATTCCATTTGCCAGCACGGACGCACATCAATAACTTTAGCTCACATTTAGCAGAATCACGTTTATCGTTTTCCTAACCATTCCTTTTCACTGATAAGACTAGAAAGAGATTTTCCATAGGTAAGGCATGCCCTACTACACACAGATAATGTATTTTATCTTAGTCCATCTGACAGCGACAAACCTTTGGTGAATCTGACCCAAACAAAAGATGGTAGATTTCTGTCTTAGGCACTGACAACCTAGCTGCACCCTTCCTTATCTAGAACTACTGTTTGTCAACATTAATTTGCACTGCTGATAACATTATGTGGAAAGAGCATAAAGTTCTTGAGAAGGACACCCACTTCAGCACATTTATAGCACAAGGAATGGTTATGCATAATATTCTGAAGTGACAGTACTCTGATAAGAGACTTTCTCAATTAGAGAGAACACAGTCATCTCAATTCCCCAACTTCCCTATCAATATTTCACATAAAATTATTCCTCTGTGAACTGTATGGGACACTTTTTAGTTACAAGCAAACTTTGAAGGGAAACCATTTGACATATTAGCCTTAATTACACAGTTCTGAGTATTTACATGAGTGTTAATTAAAACATGCTGCCATTCAATTATTCTATTTTTAAGAGTTGCACTTAGTAAAAACAATGAATACGAAGCATTTTTATGCAGCATGTTAGAAATAAGGCTATGTAAAAGCACAATTTCATTTTTACAAAGGAGACAAAAGCTTTTATAGAACACATCGAAAGACAGAAAACGCCAGGGTTTTTGAGAAACAGCTACAAGTAAACTAAAATTCTAATTCATTTACATAAGTATCAAAACGACTTACAAGTTGTGTTACACTACAGAAATGTCAATGAATTTTAAGTAGTTCTCTATTTTTATCCATCAGGTTAAAAAGCAAGAGGTGAAACTGCTTCACTGGAACCATTCATGTTAAGAGCCTTTGGCAGATCAAGCAGGCAGCCAACAGTAATTTTTGAGTAGCACTTTAATTAGTGAAATGAAAAGAAAAAGACCCTGAAAAACTCAAACTAAATTGGGTCACCCAAGAGTAGCCTCAAGCATTAAAAGCATTTCAAGTTATTCTAGTTTCAGTAATTATTATGAGTTTTGTAAACTAGAGTTTTAAAAAGTCAGTCTGAACAAGAATGTCACCTTCTTCCTCCTTGCAATTTGTAACAGCACGTTTAAAAGGTATGTACATGTAAAAAGGTGGAGTTTTAAAGAGAGCTTTCAACTTGATTTTTTTTATTAAAAGTTGCACACAGCCATAGTTACGGTGGACATGTTTATTAGTAATATTACAGTAGTTATTCATTTCCAGGAGAAGTCTAACACTAACTCTATCCAAGAATTGGTTTTAAGTTACAGTCAGCCTACATCAAAAGGAGAACATAAGTGTTATCCATCAGGATTAAAATAACCCATTCTGAGGAACAGTTTCTGCATACATGCTTATCTCCTACCCTATAATGTTTAAAGGCAAGGGTGACAGTTTGGTTATGAGTGACAGATATGGCAGACTACAGAAAATTAAATTTGTATAGGCGTGTTTTTTACCTTTCAGTGAAATTATGAGTCATCTCTTCTTCAGAACAGACCAAGCTGACCATTCACAGCTACTTATTACATGTGCTCAATAGGTATAATTCACTTTTCTTTCAGATAGAGTTCCTCAGCTCCCTGTTTTTCCACCCACAAAAACCTCTCATAAATTATGCAATACTAAGCAGAAACAGGTGGCTGATGTGGAAGAAGGGGTCACAGCCCAAGCTTTGCTTTCAACAGACTAGAAGTTCTGTGTTTTTGCAGTGTTGAAACAGGCTGAATGTCTTAAACGTCTTAAAATGACTCCCACAATTTCAAGAACCAAGGACTGGCAAGGAAAAGAATCTCGACTTTACATGATGTGATGTGATACGATCTCAGCATAAGCATGATACCATCTTCCAGCAGAAATGTTGAAGTACCTGGCTAAGTACAGCACCAGGTACAACGCAACAGCTAGGAAACAGGTCTGGGACGTGCCTAGCTACCACAAGCTTTGATTAATCTAACTGCAGTGAAGACATGCTTACCCAACTGGACAGTGGAAGTCCATAATAAAAACTCTAGGAATCCATAATAAAAACTCTGCTGTACTTTGACTTTTCTCCCCATTTTCCAGGGTGTTTTAGTATGCATTCTTAGGATTTTCTCCCCAGTTGGTTCTCCATTTTCACCATTTTTCAAAATGCTGAGAAAACACCATACTTAAAAGGTCACTAAAGCCCACAGTTTTCTAAATCTCATCCATTCTGTTTGTCTACAGCTAACAGGGTTACGTCCATAGACTTGTATTAACTTTCAAACAGCAGTCATAAATACTGAAAATCATTTTAGGTTCAGGTAGGATGCAGAACGGGGACATCTGAATGTAAAGCAACCTTAAGATGGGCTTTAAGAATTTTTGGGAAAAGTAATGGCTGAAGTTCAAGCTGCCCACATTTATTTCAGGTTAATATTTCACAACGCTGTCATTCCAAAATGAAAGTAAACTTTTATATCCACTGGTGCAGGTAGAACGTCAAGTTGGAAAGCTCTTACAGCACCATCATCAATTTCAAGTTTCTGAAATATTTTAGTGATTTATATTGTTACATCTAGTACAAGTTTGGTGAAAAATACTGCTAAATTTCTCATGATCTTAGCAATGTTGAGGCCAGATATTCCAAAAAACCTATTAAACCATGCTTTGACAGCTTATCATATTTTGGCAAACCCTGAATACGTGCACAATAAAGTTACTAAAAGTCTCAGGATTTTTGATGCTTTTGCTTAAAATTTGTACAGTGGAGCAGTTATTACCCATCTCTATGTAACTTTAAAAGAATGCATACAGACTTGTGTGTCATTAGGTTTGTCTTGTTTTACAGCAGAATCACAACCTATTTAGCAACAGTGTATGACAGACACGTGTGATGTTACCGATGACAAAGTGCCATCTAAACCATTTTCACGTCTCAAATTTCCTGGCCGACTTCTGCTTACAACTGATGTCATGTTACCTATTTCACCAAACTCCCTAACGTTATGACAAATACTTGACAACAGAGATTTAAAATGCTGAAGTTCAACACATCTTAGTGAGCATAATGTACTTCAAAGCTCCGTTTAGAAATATTTATAACTTTTAAGGGTTGTAGCAATCCTGTACAGCGCAACTGTGAAATTTAAAGTATTGCGAATTTCATCACAGAGTTGATTCTTAAAATCAATTTGGATTTTGTCATGCATATATTGCTGAGATAAATCTAAGATTATACTATGCAATTAATGGAATATGCTTATAGCTATGTCTGAAATGATCACACAGCACAAGTGAAGCTGCAGATGGAGTGCGGCTATTTTCAGCTACTGCAAAATATGGACAATCTCTCCTGCTACTACAATTTCACGCACAGTTAGCTTCACCTCCATTTCATCCTTCTACGTTTTACACACCAGCAGTACTCTGCATCTGACAGACTGAGGCTTAAAACTTGCAGCTGTCTAATGCAACACTGTTTAAGCAAGCTTCTGAATTAATGTGACAGCGGATACAAAATGTCCACAAGAGAAGAAAATAACCAAAAGGGTTTTTTCCTTCATTTTTCCCACAGTACAATTGTGAAGTAATTAAAATACTTCATTGGACAGGTGTCAGCAGAAGTTAAAGAGCAAGACAAATAATGGGTAACGAGCACCTCACAGCTATTTTCAGCCATGTCAATTCACAGAATACTGGAGCCATAACAAGATGAGGATTAATAAACATTCTTCAAGGATATGAAACAGTTGAAATCCGTAAACATCTCATTTGAAGTCGCAGTGATGCATTCAGCACAAAGTATTTTTAGGACTGGGCATATTTCACAGATCATTTGTGAAAAGCAGCAATTATACATAAAAATTGCCAGACACACATGCTATCCCCTTACCTTTAATTTTAAATTCTCATTTAGAACTTGGACACAAGTCATGCAATAAACTATTTCTTGCCGTCTCTAACATTCTTGCAAGAATTAACTTAAAAACCTGAAGTCTGTCCTGGAATTCTAAGAAGTTTGCAAGCCTGTTTGGAACACAGACTACCAGGATGCTGTGTCACATGATGGGAACAAATATCTGTTCACATAAGGAACAAGCTGGGTCACATACTGGAATCGTGATTCAGAAAAGAAGATTCAAGTACTTTGAGGATGTTCAAGCCTGTATTCATAGCATTAGCAAAACCCAGAGCACCACTGCTCTGGAACTCAGCAACACGTACGGTTGCTCATCAGCAATTCAGACATCTTACATCTAGGTGCAGGTTTTCAGAGCAAGACTAAAAAATTCTTCAAGCAAGAGGGTAGGAAAAACCCCAACTTTTAAAGTTTTTAACATCCACTCCCACTCCACTATCAAATTTGCATTAGATAAAGAATTCTATGTTAACCTGAAAAAAAATGGAGAAAGGGAAAAAATATAGTGAAATGTGGCATTCAGTTTTTCTGTTCTGCACACATATCATAATTAGCAAGAAGCTAAAGCAGTATTATTTACTATGCTATTTACATACTCTAAACTACACTTAATTTTTATGTAAAAGTAAAATCTTCAGATCAATTACAGACACCTATTACCACCAGCACTATGTTAAAATGCAAGTCAATCCAAAATGCGATGATTCCGAATACAATCTGCCAAAATAATATTCGTGGCCAGTTCTCCCAACACTAATTTTCCACAAGCTATTCTTAGAGGGAAGTTACTCAGTACAGCTTTTCAAAAAAATCTTTAAAAATGTATCAGCAATTCCAAAACATACATTTCCAGGCAGTGGTAACAATATAAAAGATTTCCACCTTCTGAAACAGCATTCAAATGAATATTAGAAATGATGCTAGATAATCGAGCACACAGCCATGTTAGAACAATCCAGTATTTCTAAGTGCACACGTAAAGCCTACATTCAAACCTGGATATGAAAATGCATGAGAACACTATCACTCCTCTAATTCAAGCCAATACTTAAAATGCTAGCTACAAATCTCAAGTACCATTTGTATTAAAATTCTTTAAAAATTACTTTAAAAGAAGTAAGAAAAAATTAAATAATAATCAAGACATACATTGAATCTTGCTATAGCAGCGAACTGTTCTCATTTACTACAAAGCACAAGCAGAAAGTACAACTGGGTAAACCACACAAATTTAAAAAAACAACACAGATTAAAAAAATCCCAAGACATTGTATGTTATAAGGGTTTGGTTCCTATGAATATACAACAAATTCTGGTTCCCTGTGAACATTTGTTGAACAAGCCTGACACCCTGTCCAGCCCTATGCTTTTTGTTCTACTACATTCAGCATGACTAAAACAGAAAAAGATTTGAGACTAAAAGTATTTACATTGTAAAGCCCTGACCACCGAATGGTGTTTGATTAGTCTTATACATGAAGTGTCATTATCTACATGCTGAAATGTAGGTCTGATTCAGGATAATCAGAAAAATACCTATTGATTTGAGTTCTGGTGTTTGATCCAACTTTTACTCACGCAATGTTGACAATACACACTATGTTACATCCTTGACTAAATTACTGATAAATTGATAAAGACTGAATTTTTTCCTCACCACCTCCTTCCCACTGACAGAAATGCAAAATAACTCTTATAGTTTATTTTCCCAACAAATGACATAACAAATTATCCCACTACACAAGTTCTTGTGCTACACCTTATGCACGCTGAGGCAAAACTGTAAGAATATTACCTGAACAAATAAAAGCAACCACTCCTTACGTGAGGACAGGAAGCCTTGCTTCCTCTCAGTATCACAACTGTTACTGGTTGTGGTACACAACCACAGCTCAGCTGGAGACCCTTTCCTATTTTTCCATTCCCTTTTAGAACATTTAATTAGATTTTATTCAGAAACTTTTCAGCTTTTGTATGTACATATATGCATAGGTAGGTACATACATGTACGAGCTGGAGCATTTTCCAGAGACAAACTTTCCTTTCTAAGATTTAGAAATTTCTAAGATTTATATTTCTAGCAAAAGTCATAGATATCAAGTCCCCTTAGGACTGTATTGAAATATTAATATATTGACAAAAGAATGATTAGAAAACAGCACAATCTGAAGTCTTATGACTAACTTTAATAGTATCTCAACACTAAGGAACGCTGAATTATTAATTCTCTGCAAACCTCAAACACTTGTTTCTTGGTATTTAATATACTGTACTTAACACTGTAATCAGTGATTTTGTTAAAAAAATATTTTAAAAGTCTGCCTATATTATGCTGAATTTAATTATCAGGAGAAACTTGCTACTTCTCCTCATTAATTTCATGCTGTCAGTTATTTAGCTATCTCTTAGCCATTAAAAATCATTTCAGCATCTCTTCCTCTTGAGATCTCTACTCTCCTGATAACTGATTGGTCTTCAGTGTATTCTAGAGTACTCTCAAACTACAACATATTTGAAAGCCTCTTTTCAAGAGCTCTGTAAAAACTCTTCCTCGCTGATGTACCTCAAGCAAGACAGATATTTACTTACTAGGGAGAAAGGAAACGTTTTGTCTTAGTCTGACTGAAACACAGCATGGGTTCTAAACAAGATCATTCCCAGTATTTCTAGCTGGTAGAACCTAGCTGTTCTCACCGCCGCAAAATGGGAGTTGAGTGGCCCTGCTTCTGTCAGGTCTGTGCCACTTCAGGAACTGACCTGGTGGCTGCACCAGTGTTTTGTTCCTAGGGACTCAAGTGAAGTACCCTGGACACAGCACTGTGTGTCAATGACCAAGCAACAGCTGTGATCAATAACACCAATCCCCTTATCCTCTTTTCTCGCCCTTTCAAATCCCATACATCTTTCAGTTTCAAGAAGCTGGACATAGCACCCATTAGGCACTTCACACTAGAGAAGGGCTGTCACAGAACCAAAGGTCTGCTCATATGGGATGTTATTTTAGAGCAGTACAGCGAGTCTGTAAATCTAGACCCTGCATATATCGGACTATCAAGAAACGTTGCATTTTCCTCTTAAGATTATAAACCAATTTCTCATATTTCCTCATATATCTCATAAACATAATCTGTTAAATTATTACACAAAGGATTAGGTCCAAAACCTACCTTTCTGGTTTCCAACTGCGCTTCTTCTTGGCAGCACTGCCTGCAGAATGGCTCCAACTGATTCAGACTGAACTGACCAAGAAGGTTACAAGAACTGCATAGCAAGTTACTGGAGAAGCCCAGCTCTCTGCAAGCTTCTGACGACAGCTGTGTTCCATATACACTTATCTGAAAATCAATACAGTGTTAAGCTTTAGTATTAAATTAGTTGCTTAAAAGAATGAAGATTGTAAATGCTTTGATTATTAGGAAGAACAACTAAGTTTCTTGTGATCGTTTTACTGTAACGCTCATGATCTGCCCAGAAGCACAAAACACCTTATTTTGAGGAATGGGTTTAAACTAGTAATGAATTCTAGCAACTTGCAAGATGAATATTCCAAGGTATCAGACCTGCCAAAATTAATTTATATACACTTCTGACAACTCTACTGTTTTCCTATTGCCAGTTCCAAATTGAGGAAAAAAGCTCATCATCATGAATCAGCCGACACACGCATGGCTACAGCTCTCTAAACCTGCTCTTTCAAATTTCAATAACATTCATATCACCAAAAACACGCTTGGAAAATAAGTGTAACAGCTAAACTTGGGAAAAGCACAACCAGCCAGTGACGAAATGGACTAAACTGCTCAACAAGGCATACAAGGAGGATTTTAATTTCATATTTGCATTCATGTTACAGGATAATCACATACTGAAAGTGGAAGTGTAGATATAAACATCGATTTGGTAGCAATACATTTGAATAGGCAACTTAATTACATGGGCTCTATGTAAAGCAGCAAACCCAAGTTTTACCAACTATCCCAGCACATAAATGATATTTGGGTTTTGTTTTCCCACCCTACTCAGGGATTTGTCACACTATCTTAAAACCCTTCCTTCCAGCTGCATGCTGGGGAGGGAGGGAACACAACACGACAGGAAGTGAGAGAGGAGATTAAGAAAGGAGACGGTTTTGCAAGATGCTTCTCAGTACAGGTGAAAGCCCTTGGCCAAACCCACACCATCTAAAACACCAACAAAATCAGCAAGCATCTCTGTGTTCAGAGAAGAGTGAAGTGATACCAGCAAACTGGACTAGCTGATAACACACCCAGGGTCAGAAGAATTATGCTAGGCCAAACAATAAAACACAGAAGAAAAACTAAGTTTTTCCTTCAGCAAACCAGATGTGGGATTCACCCACCATTCAATATGTACAGCTGTACTGGGTTTGTGTGGCAGGGCTTTGGTAGCAGGGGTAGGCGGGCTACAGGGGTGGCTCCTGTAAGAAGCTGCTAGAAGCTTCCAAGTCAGATCCGCCTCTGGCCAAGGCCAAGCTAATCAGTGATGGCGGCAGTGCCTCTATGATAACATATTTAGGAGGAGGAAAATGGGACCCTATTCTACTGGAATCATCTATTATTTATCCTTTCTGAGGGATACTGGCAATAAGAAATGTAACACCACCATAGAAAATCTCAAGAAGGATGCCAAACCGCCAAATCTGCATTTTTATTACTGTTTATTTAATAAATTAATGACAGTAGCTAAAGCATCTAGCTGCTTGCCATCCACCCCTTCTAGGCTTCACTGTCATTTTTTTCTCACTTTTGAATCTGCTCAACTGGGAATAAAAACAGTATTACTGCAATTGTCATTTTGCTTCCACCAGCAACACTCCTCACACTTTTCCCCAGCAGAGCTATAGAGCATCAGCATACACGTAAGACCAATACTTTCCTGCTTATGGGGAGAACCACCAAAAAAACCAGTGTACAAAAGCATGTAAAGTCTCCATTACAAGAGAATCCTTCAGTGAAGTAGTTCTGGTTATGTAGAAAGCTCAAAACAGCTTGAGAATAAAACCATAGGGAGAGGAGGGAGGGGAAGGAAGACACTGGCTCTCCTTAGTATTTTTCCCTCAATTTTTAGTACCACAAGTACTGCACTACCCTGAAATAATAAGTATACTAATTACAATAAATGTCTCTGTTTAGGATTAGAAAAGAACCTTCGCATTTCAGAAGCTAATTTCCCATCAGAACAAGATCATTTCAGCTACTTAGCCAGCGATGTACCTCATTTCAGCAGCACTCTCCAAAATCACATTACACAGTTACATTGCTTTCACATTGGATAATGTAATGTATTAGAGCAAATGCAGCATTGACACAAATCTGTAAATGGCCACGTTCTCCGCGGTAACACGGCAGACCGGGGCCAAAGTGAGAGAAAAGATGTTTAGGCTTCAAACCACGCCTCTCGCAGTCCAGAATAGGGGCTGCGACAGAAGGAGGAAAGAGGGTAGAAGCAGAGAACAGCGTTCGACAAAGGGAGCAGAAGAGGCGGCCACGGAGACAGAAGAGACAAGGCACGGGACGACGCCTCGGTGCGGATGGGCAAGGCCTGCTGCCCCCGCCTCCCGCTGTGGGACACGTCTCACTCCCGCCCTACCCCACC